>NC_071106.1:97500-115000 GCF_024256425.1 Clarias gariepinus
GTAAAAAAAAATTCAACCCAAAAACAGAGTGGCACTCCTCCACAGAGGAACAGAGAAGCCTGTCCACACACGCATGTGTGAGTGTGTGTGGGGCCGGGTATATATATGTGAGAAATGTGAGTGTGTGAGATTCTAACCATGGTGTGTGTTACCTTTCTCTCTCATTAGATCTTTAATTGCCTGCCACTTCATGTCATAAGGAATGTTGCTAATGAAGACGCGGTTGCGCTGAGACGATTTCTTGTCCCCAGACCCGCCGTGTCTCTCCTTATATGGGTGATAACGACTGGACTTCCGGTCGCGGGACGATTTCTCCTTGCCCTCGGGGTTGTCCTTCTGGCTCTCCTCTCCATCGCTGCACAAAGACAAGCGCACAGTGTATATCAGAGCTGTGTTATTAACACATTATAAACAGTAGGTAGGTACAACTCTACTGTCATCGCAAAGTCCATGCACTCCTCAATATGTATAACACATACAGTAAATACATTTACATCACTATGCAGGGAGTAAAATAAAAAACACTATGACACGGAAAAGAGGATATGATCAAGAACATAACAATATAAACCTTATCTATATATAAACTGATAATGGGGGAAAAGGTAGACTAATACAGTTGGAGATGTGTTACAGAATAAAAACAAAACAAAACTGAGCATCTGCCACAAAGATTGTTACAAGAAAAAAACACGCACGACCTGTTCTAATGTGCAATCTTATTGTTAAATCTAAACAACTATAAATTATACACAAACCAAAACAAAGCTCATTATTTCCGCCATAGGTTTATCAGCCGTAATTCCGGTTACTCCAGTAAGGCCCGCCCCTACGCCACAATTGGCCAGTTCGCACCCGCGGTCAACGGAACGATGGCCAGTTCAACCAATAGGTCGCAACACTCGTCTCTGGAAACAGCCAATCATGGCGCAGGAGGCGGGGTTTACTGAATACCGGCGGAAAGTGGGGGAAAAAAAACAAAGCGTAAATGTTAGCTAGCTAACAGGCTATACCAGCTAACACCGTGTATCTGACTAGCTGTACACTTTTAGATAACGTCAATATCTGACTGGATTTTGCTATTTATTCTCCAAAAAGTGTGTAGCTGTTGATGAAACCTGTATATGTATTTATTAATTGAGGCGCGAGCCTGCTATCTGCGCGCTTCTCCTCAGGTTCCATCTTTGTGTTAGCACGGAAGCTAATCTGACAGAGATTTACGTTTTGACGCCGTTGGAGTTTTCCTCAGGTGACCCGGGCTCTTCCTCCTCCTCGATCGGAGACGCGTCCGGAGAGTCTCC
This sequence comes from Clarias gariepinus, assembly GCF_024256425.1. Lineage (NCBI taxonomy): Eukaryota > Metazoa > Chordata > Actinopteri > Siluriformes > Clariidae > Clarias > Clarias gariepinus. The sequence goes on from NC_071106.1 coordinate 98,802, forward strand.
CGGTTTCACCTCGACTTCCAGCTCGGGATTATTCTCAGCCATGGGGTCAGCGGGGGATCTGTCTCTCTGCGCCGCGGCTCAAAATGCCTCCTCTTCGCTCCTACTGAGTCTGCGCAATAGTGCGACTCTGCGACGCTCAAACTCCGCCCCCGCCAGAGTTCTCGCGCTCAAGTATCGCGATACCTCCTGAGAGGAAGGCGCCAGACGTTTAATATGACCCTGACGCGATAGAGAGAGACACGTGACCATGAGCGGTGTGTTCATGTGATCATTAGTACAGTTTAACTGTGGATTTATTAATATATTAATATATTCCCCTAACAGACACTCAGCAGTGATGGTGGGAGGAAGCCTTTTAGGTTCATGAAGCTTCATTTACGAGCTCATTGTACTGCCACCTAGTGGATAAATGTTGTACAACAAACGCAAACGGACACGTAGCTGTCAGTAATATAGAGTTGATTATTGACAACTGTCAGTCATACATAGACACACGCACGCGCGCACTGTATATAAATAAATATTGACGTGTGTGATAAATGAGTTTTGGGTGGTTTCTTATTTAAAAAAAAAGTTTATAACTAATTTAACTATTTAGGTACATTTATTAAAAATTCTGTCGTACTGCAAATGCAATCGTTTCAGGTAATTTTGTAAAAAAAAAAAAAAAATCAACTATAAAAAATTACTGACTAAATTCTAGCTTAGAAGTGATTAGATTTAGATTTATTGAAGTAACTACTTTCTTTGGAGAAATAAAAAAAAAATGCTTTTCGACTATGGAAAGTCTTTCAGGTTACAAGTGTCCCACGTACTGGGGGTGTCCCGCGTGCCCGGGGTGTCCCGCAGTCTCCGGGTGTCCTGCGTGCTTAGGGTGTCCCGCAGGCTCCGGGTGTCCCGCGTGCTCGGGGTGTCCCGCGGGATCAGGTGTCCACAGGGATCAGGTGTGCTGAGGGTAGTACTGAGACTCCATGTGAACGAGCCTTTATTCAAACCAGTTGAAACGTTAAACGAATCAGTCACGTGACTCCGGCAGAGATGTGGCTTCGTTTGTCATGTGACATTCAGGGAACTGACATACACCTCGAAACGAGGCTTCATTTGGAAACGCCCCTTTTGCTCAACACAAGCTTCGGTGCCCTCCCGTGTCATCACTAGTAAGGGAAGTTTGGATCAGTTTAGTGACTCAGTTCTTTGAATCTCGTTCATTAAAATCTTTTAGTATATTTTGTTCTTTTAATCAGGAATAAAATAAAATGTCACATTTTCAATAAACAGACCTCCAACATGTCTACATACACACATTTTGGCTATAGTTCCTGTAATGTAAATATTACAATACAGATAAGGACATATTATAATAAACAGAATGAGCAGCTCACCATCATAACTTCTGGTCTGAGTCGTTCGTTCTTTTGTCACATGACTCCCATAGACGCTATGCAGTGCATTACACAGGAAACAGAATTAAACGGTTCTTCTCATGAGTCTTCTGGTCCGAGTCGTTCGTTCTTTTGAATCTATTGCACTGCATAGCGTCTATTGGAGTCACGTGACAAAAGAACGAACAATTTGGACCAGAAGACTCATAGGTAACGAATGCTGAAGCATTAAGGTTGCCCTTCACTGGGGATAAGGAAAATGACTGAAGCACTTCAATTCAATAGTTAACAGGTGTGGACAAATACCTTTATCCCTCTAGTGTATATACAAGGAATATAAATAAGGCATGTACAGCACAAGTAATAATAATTACATAAAAAGTGCTCTCTAAATAAAATCAAGGCATAACCTGTACCAACATCTTATTAATTTATTATGTTAGATATGAGTATATTACTTTACCTTGTAATTCTAATAATCTACTTTTGGGTTTATGCAGAAAACAAATATGATCAAAACATCTGCTCTTTATTCCATCCTATTATCCCTTTGGTGCATAACACCGTTCTTTATGATGGACGTGTGTGTGTGTGTGTGTGTGTGACACAGGCCCACAAATGCAATATACTGTGAGGTAATAATATGTCTTTATTTGCAGAAAAATAACTTTGGGGTGTAAGATGAGAAACAGAACACGCATCACAAAAAAACTACTGAACGGGTTTCACAGGTGTATTTGGAGAAGAGAATATATGCTACTTTAAAATATAAAAATGTCCTTATATCATAAAAAAAATCAACCTTGAAAAAGATCATAAGCTCATCTCAGAATTCAACAGATGGCGCTGTGCATTTTTTAAAACACGCCTAAAAGTTTTAAATTAAGTTCCATTCAAATGAAGTTGTGGCCACGGCTTGTTCACTTCAATTCATTTTTATTTGTATATCATATTGCCATGCACTTGTCATTGTCACAAAGCAGCTTTACACAATCAAAAGAAATAACAGAAGTGTGTATGAGATGTGAGTGTGTGTAAATCAGAATGATCAGATCGTCCCTGATGAACGAGCCGAGGGTGACGGTGCTGAGGGAAAAACTCCCTGAGATGGTAATAGGAAGAAACCTTGAGAGGAACCAGACTCAACAGGGAACCCATCCTCATCTGGGTGATAACAGATAGCAGGGATTGATCTGCACTCATACTGTGTGTTAGGAGGCTGGAAGTTCAGTATAACAGGAGATGTGGAGAAGTTCATATGGAGTCCAGTTGGTTATTGGAGGCTCAGGTAGACTGTAGGAAACTCCAGTCCTGAACTATCGAGTGACTGCAGTCACGAGTCCTCAGAGAGACAGCTGTCTGTATCAGAACAGAGGACAGGACCGTCTTCATGGTAAAGTGGAACCGTCCCCAGTCACCACACGCATCCCAGACAGACCACACGGGGCGTCCCCCCTCCCCCCATCTAACAAGGTCAAGTTCAAGTTCGCTTTATTGTCACTTTAACCATATACAGTTAGTACACAGTGAAACGAAACAACGTTCCTCCAGGACCAAGGTGCTACATGCAACATAAACTTACAACATAAATTAACAGAGACACTAAACTAGCTAACCAAGAGGCCTAGTTAGCTGGCTAGCAGAGACAGGACAGAGAGACCTAACATAAATTACAACATAAATTAACAAAAACTAACTAGCTAAGTATAACATTTTTATAGACAACATAAAGTGCACATGCAAATGTGCAAACAAGAGCAACAACAAAGTGACAGTGCGCAACCACGACATAACAGAACATAAAATATGGTGTTGAGGTAGTGGGTAAACATAAACATTCCTTAAAACAGCAGCAAGATTTGAGGAATTAGTGCAAAAAGTAGTCCAGTAATGATCATTGTGCAAAAGATAAACAGTGAAGCCTTTACAGGTTGGTGTGTACGATAATCTGGTGGTGTAGGTCAGTGTGTCTGCACTTGTGTTGATTAGTCAGTCCAGTCCCAATATTTTGAGGTAGTTGAGTTAAGCTGTGTGATAATGTTTTTGTTAGTGTGTGTGTGTCTGTGTGTGTGTGTGTGTGTTTACCAGTCCATTCCCTTTTTGTTGAGGAGACGGACGGCTTGTGGAAAAAAGCTGTTGCACAGTCTGGATGTGTGTGCCCGAATGCTTCGGTACCTTTTTTCAGATGGCAGGAGTGTGAAGTGTGTGTGAGAGGGGTGTGTCCGATCAGCCACAATGCTGGTGGTTTTGCGGATGCAGCGTGTGGTGTAGACGTCTTCAATAGAGCGGAGAGAGACCTCGATGATCTTCTCCGCTGTCCTCACTATCCGCTGTAGGGTCTTGCGGTCTGATATGGCACAATTCCCAAACCAGACAGTGATGCAGCCGCTCAGAATGCTCTCGATAGTTCCTCTATAGAAGGTGGTCAGGATCGGTGGTGGAAGCTGGACCTTCCTCAGTCTTCTCAGAAAGAAGAGACGCTGTTGGGCTTTCTTGTGTAGGGAACTGGTGTTGAGGGACCAGCTGAGGTCCTTCTCTAGGTGGACACCCAGGAATTTGATGTTTTCGACGATTCCCACAGAGGAGCCGTTGATGCTCAGCGGAGAATGGTCGCCTCGTGTCCTCCTAAAGTCAACAACCATCTCCTTTGTCTTGTCAACAATTAGAGACAGGTTGTTGTCTTTACACCAGTCCGTTAGCCTCTGCACTTCCTCTCTGTACGCTGACTCGTCGTTCTTGCTAATGAGACCCACCACGGTCGTGTCATCAGCGAACTTAATGATGTGAAGTAACACACACCCACATCTAACACACACCCACATCTATTCAATTCAATTCAATTCAATTTTATTTGTATAGCGCTTTTAACGATTTACATCATCACAAAGCAGCTTTACACAATCAAAAGAATTAAGTTTGTATGAAATGTGAATGTGTATGAATCAAACATCTAACGCACACTTTGCCATGGAAACCCCCAGGGTTGTGTTCTGAGCCCCCTGCTCTACTTTTTGTACACCTATAACTACGTGGTCACTACCTGCTCCACCACCATCAAGTTTGCTGACAACACCATTGTGGTGGGCCTGATCTCTGATAACGATGAGACGGCCTACAAGGAGGAGACTAGGCATCTGTTGAACTGGTGCCAGAGGAACAATCTCCTCATGAACGTCAGCAAGACGAAGGAGCTGATAGTAAACTTCAGTTCAAAGCAAGGGAGAAACTGACCCCCTGTCATCAACGAGAGCCCAGTGGACGCTTGAGACTCAACTGCCTTCAAGGGTGCTCAGGAACTTTTACTCCTGCACCATAGAGAGCATCCTGACGGGAAACATCTTAACCTGGTCCGGGAACAGCACCATGCAGGACAGACGAGCTCTACAGAGGGTGGTGAGCTCATCAGCCGAGCGCATCATCCGAACCGAGCTTCCTGACCTGCACTCGATCTACAGCAGGCGGTGCTGGACCAAGGCCAGGAAGATGGTAAACAGAGGAGGGTAGTCATGAGTTACTCTATTTACTCCATTACATTTAAGTAACTTTTTGAGTTAGTAGTTTTACTGCCCCATAGTTTTTACTTTTGCTTGAGTATATTTAAGAAGAGTATATATAAGAAGAAACGCTACTCTTACATTCGGCTACACTCGACTCGTTACTTTTTTTTAACCATTTATTCTACACATTAAATATTCTTTATTTTTGCCAGAGAAATGCAGCCGGTGGATCGACCACATGACTGTGTTTTACCAATCAGACGTAGCGACAATAATCACATGTAGTCACATGACCACACACAAACTTGCTGCATAGCGGGAAAAAAATCTCCAGCCGTGGTAGAAGGAATAAAAACATAAAACCATCAGAGTACTACAGCAGAGAATGAACACCGCCGGTCTCGTATACAGAGCATGTTTCACCTACACACACTGCAAAAGAACAGCTTCACACTGCGGTGTCTCTGTCTGACAAAACACACACACACACACTTCAGCATATAAACACTCAACATCTAACCTGAGGAAACATGTCGCGGTTATTTAGCTGTTCCATTTACTGTTGCAATGTTAGCATATATAATTAGCAAATAAGCTAACAGCAAAAAAATTAATATTTCTTACACTTGTTCTGCTGGACAGTTTATGGTAAAGTGAGACTCTTTATATGTTCTAATGTTATTTTCTATCTGCTGAACCATTTGGAGGAAAACTGAATATACAGTAAATTCAATTCAATTCAATTTTATTTATATAGCGCTTTTAATAATGGTTATTGTCTCAAAGCAGCTTCACAAAAAAAAAAATTTAAGAATTTTTTTTTTTTTTAGAAAAGAAAAGAAAAGAAAAGAAAATACAGTAAATCTTACACTGGGAATAGTTTACACTGTTCACACACACACACACACACACACACACACATTACCTACAGTAGGGATTTGTTTGCTTTATGTTGTAAAAAAAAATGAGATTAGGATATTTGTGTTTCTTATTCCTTAATTTGCTACTTTGCAAAGATATTTAATTTTTATTTATTTATTATGAGGCGCCGTATAGGGCTTAAATCAAACTTTACTCATGCACACACATATGAAACACTTGCATACACATATATGAAACACTCACACATACATATATACTACTAACTGCTCAAACAACTACATATGAAATGCGCGCGCACATACATACATACTTTCCGCGCACATACATACATACTTTCCGCGCATATACATACATACTTTCCGCGTACACACATACAAACTCTTCTCGCACATTCACCTATGAGATTCTCAGTGTAACCGGAAGGCATTTCAGTGTAACCGGAAGGCATTTCAGTGTAGACGGACTTGTCGCTTCATTCTCCCTGAATGGTAGTACTGGTTTGTATCATCACTGCTCAATCACATGGCGTATTCAGAACTATCCACATAATGTCTGAATATTTCAGCGGCAGAAAACGCAGGTGATGATTTGCAAAAAGAAAATTAAAGCACGGAATCTGTGGCTAATATGTCGGATCCTACAACAGAAAGAAATACTGTTTTGTGAAATGTGTTTCCTCGCCTTCGCTAATATGAACAACAACTCATCGGAATCCCACGGGACAAACATTGTTCCGACCCCCCATATCACCCACTTTTGTGGTGATGAATAAATCACTCGTTGTCCTTTAAACTGCCCATTAACGGTCTATTTAAGAAACGCTACTACTAATCAGGGAGAATTAAGTTTATATAAATTGAAATTACTACTCCCTACACCCTACTCCCTACACCCTACACCCTACTCCCTACACCCTACACCCTACTCCCTGCGCAGAAAATTTCCGATAAGGGAACTTCTCTCTACAAAATTCCACCATTCAGAACACCATGCAACGTCACTTCCTCATTGCGTTACCATGGTAACACAAGCACCTCGGATACCTGTCGCTGCTGTGGAAATTTCACGCTACGGACATTAAATATAGATTATTTATCGAAACAAAAACTGATACCATAAAAAAATATAAAACGTATTATTTATTTATTTATTTTTACAGATTACTAGCCTATATAATACGAATGGTTTCTTTATTAAATCAAAATGTAAATTATTGTGTCCTATTTATATGATGTCCTCGCCTTGATAATAATTATAATAAATATATAAATTCTTTTTCAAATAAAATTTTTTCACACTCCAGCGATATGTAATGACTTATAGGAAATTATCCATTCCCTTTTCCGCTAAACTGAAGATCCGTTGTTCACTCGTTCCCTACACCGCTACAGTTGGCTTTGTGCGCGTGCACAGAAAGTATGTATGTGTGTGTGTGCGTGCGTGTGCGCGGAAAGTGTGTATGTATATGCGCGGAAAGTATGTATGTATGTATGTGCGCGGAAAGTATGTATGTATGTGCGTAAAAAGTATGTATGTATGTGCGCGGAAAGTATGTATGTATATGCGCGGAAAGTATGTATGTATGTGCGCGGAAAGTATGTATGTATGTGCGCGGAAAGTATGTATGTATGTGCGCGGAATGTATGTTTGTATGTGCGCGGAAAGTATGTATGTATGTGCGCGGAAAGTATGTATGTATGTGCGCGGAAAGTATGTATGTACAGTATGTGCGCGGAAAGTATGTATGTGTATGTGTGTGCAAAGTATGTATGTATGTGCGCGGAAAGTATGTATGTATGTGCGTGGAAAGTATGTGTGTATGTGCGCGGAAAGTATGTATGTATGTGCGCGGAAAAGTATGTATGTATGTGCGCGGAAAGTATGTATGTATGTGCGTGAAAAGTATGTATGTATATGCGCGGAAAGTATGTATGTATGTGCGTGAAAAGTATGTATGTATGTGCGCGGAAAGTATGTATGTATGTGCGCGGAAAGTATGTATGTGTGTGCGCGGAAAGTATGTATGTATGTGCGCGGAAAGTATGTATGTATGTGCGTGAAAAGTATGTATGTATGTGCGCGGAAAGTATGTATGTATGTGCGTGAAAAGTATGTATGTATATGCGCGGAAAGTATGTATGTATGTGCGCGGAAAGTATGTATGTATGTGCGCGCGCATTTCATATGTAGTTGTTTGAGCAGTTAGTAGTATATATGTATGTGTGAGTGTTTCATATATGTGTATGCAAGTGTTTCATATGTGTGTGCGTGAGTAAAGTTTGATTTAAGCCCTATACGGCGCCTCATAAATTATTGTAATTCATTAATTTTATTATTTGGAAATGTCAGAATTTGTACATTATTTCATCATTTTGTCTGACTGCTTACATAATTTATAAAAATAAATAAATAAATCAGACATTATGATGAAACAGTTTTCAGTACTTAAGTATCTTTTCACCGAATACTTTTTTACTTCTTGAGTAATATTATTTTAAAGTATAGCTACTCTTACTTGAGTATTTTTGAATTTAGAGAATTTTTGGCTCCTCTACCCACTGACCATGAAGGACCTCAGCCACCCCAACTATGGACTGTCAGGAGGACTTTGCGGTCAGGAACGGGCTTCCTCTCCCTGAAGGCCAACACAGAGAGACTGAGGAGGAGCTTATTCCTGCAGACGATACGTTCTCTCGATCACACCACCACACAGGACTCGCTTTGAGCACATTACGTTACTAACCACACTACATATTTGCACATTTGCACGTGACACATATGTTGCACATTGCTGGCTCTTATTTACACATACAAGAGGACTAACTATGGACAAAACCGCTGCTGCTGTCACACACTCACATCATCCCATTTCACACTCCATGGACACTCATACTTCTTCTTTGTCTTTCGGCTGTTCCCTTTAAGGGGTAGCCACAGCGAATCATCTGCCTCCATCTAACCCTATCCTCTGCATCCTCTTCTCTCACACCAACTAACTTCATGTCCTCTCTCACTGCATCCATAAATCTCCTCTTTGGTCTTCCTCTAGACCTCCTGCCTGGCAGTTCCAACCTCAGCATCCTTCTACCGATATATATTTACAATCTCTCCTCTGAACATGCCCAAACCACCTCAATCTGGCCTCTCTGACTTTATCTCCAAAACATCTAACGTGGGTTGTCCCTCTGATAAACTCATTCTTGATCCTATCCATCCTTGTCACTCCCAAAAAGAACCTCAACATCTTCAGCTCTGCTACCTCCAACTCTGCCTCCTGTCCTTTTTTCTCTAAGCCGTAGAGCATCGCTGGTCTCACCACTGTCCTGTACACCTTTCCTTTCATTCTCGCTGATACTCTTTTATCGCACAACACACCTGACACTTTTCTCCACCCATTCCAACCTGCCTGTACTCGCCTCTTCACCTTCTTTGAACACTCTCCGTTGCTCTGTACTGTTGACCCTAAGTACTTAAAATCCTGCACCTTCTTTACCTCTGATCCCTGTATCCTCATCGTTCCTCTTGGGTTCCTCTCATTTACACACATGTATTCCGTCTTACTGTGGCCAACCTTCATTCCTCTGCTTTTCAGAGCATACCTCCCCCTCTCCAAATTTTCCTCCACCTGTTCCCTGCTCTCGCTACAAAGCACAATGTCATCTGCAAACATCATAGTTCATGGAGACTCCTGTCTTACCTCATCTGTCATCCTGTCCATCACCAGAGCAAACAAAAAGGGGCTTAGAGCTGATCCTTGATGCAGACTCACCTCCACCTTGAACTCTTCTGTCACACCTACAGCACATCTCACCACTGTCTTAGCGCTCTCATACATGTCCTGCACCACTCTAACATACTTCTCTGCCACTCCAGACTTCCTCATACAATACCACAGCTCCTCTCTTGGCACCCTGTTATACGCTTTCTCTAAATCTACAAAGAAATTACAATGCAACTATAAGAATCTACAATGCAACTCTTTATTACCTTCTCTGTGCTTCTCCACCAGCATCCTCAAAGCAAATACTGCATCTGATGTACTCTTTCTAGGCATGAAACCATAAAGAATAGGATATTCAATTATTTGTCATATGTACTGTACAGCACAGTGAAATGTCTTCTTTGCATATCCCAATCATTCATTGTATTCATTGTATGACTCATTAGCTTCATGCCTCCGTAATTGCGACAGCTCTGCACATCTCCCTTGTTTTTAAAAATTGCCACCATAACACTTCTTCTCCATTCCTCTGGAATCCTCTTACTCTCCAAGATCTTGTTAAACAAACTAGTCAGAAACTCTACTGCCACCTCTCCTAAGCACTTCCATACCTCCACAGGTATATCATCAAGACCAACAGCCTTTCCACTCTTCATCCTCTTCAACGCCCTTCTCACCTCACTTCTACTAATATTTGCTACTTCCTGTTCCACAACAGTCACCTCTTCTACTCTTTGTTCTCTTTCGTTTTCCTCATTCATCAACTCTTTAAAGTACTCCTTCCATCTTCCCATCACCCTCCTGGCATCTGTCAGTACATTTCCATCTCTATGTTTAATCACTCTAACCTGCTGCACATCCTTCCCATCTCTATCTTTCTGCCTCGTCAACCTGTACAAATCCACCTCCTTAAGTACAGATCCAAGTCCTCATTTGCTTTTAGTTTGGCCTTTGCCACCTCTACCTTCACCTTACTCTGCATCTCCCTATACTCCTGTCTACTCTCTTCAGTCCTCTCAGTGTCCCACTTCTTCTTAGCTAGCCTCTTTCCCTGTATACACTCCTGGACTTCCTCGTTCCACCACCAAGTCTCCTTGTCCACTTTCCCCTTACCTGATGATACACCAAGTACCCTCCTACCTGTCTCCCTGATCACATTGGCTGTAGTTGTCCAGTCAACTGAAAGCACCTCCTGACCACCCACAGCCTCTCTCAACTCCTCCCTGAAGACTTCACAACATTCTTCCTTTCTCAGCTTCCACCACTTTGTCCTCTGCTCTGCCTTTGTTCTCTTCACCTTCCTCACCACCAGGGTTATTTTACACACCACCATTCTGTGTTGTCTGGCTACACTCTCCCCTACCAACACTTTGCAGTCACTGATCTCTTTCAGATTGTAACGTCGACACAAGATGTAGTCCACCTGAGTGCTTCTGCCTCCACTCTTATATGTCACCCTATGTTCCTGCCTCTTCTGGAAGAAAGTATTTACTACTGCCATTTCCATCCTCTTTGCAAAGTCCACCACCATCTGTCCTTCTACATTCCTGTCCTGAAGACCAAACCTGCCCATCACATTTTCATCACCTCTGTTCCCTTTCCCAACATGTCCACTGAAGTCGGCACCAATTACCACTCCCTCACCTCTGGAGATGCTCTGCTTCAGTTCATCTAACTCACTCCAGAATTTCTCCTTCTCTTCTAACTCACATCCTACCTGTGGGGCATAACCACTAACAACATTGAACATTATCCCTTCAATTTCCAGCTTCAGACTCATCACCCTATCTGATACTCTCTTCACCTCTAGAACATTCCTTACAAACTCCTCTTTTAGAATAACTCCTACTCCATTTCTTTTCCTATTCACACCATGGTAAAACAATTTGAACCCTGATCCTAAGCTTCTAGCCTTGCTACCTTTCCACCTGGTCTCCTGGACACACAGTATATCCACCTTCCTTCTCTGCATCATATCAACTAACTCTCTTCCCTTCCCTGTCATGGTCCCAACTCTCAAGTCCCTACTATCACTCCTAAACTCTTGCTTTTCCTCTTCTCTCTCTGCTTTCGAACACGCCTTCCTCCTCTCCTTTTTCTCATACACATAATGCTGCGGTCATACTGTACCTACACGCCATTACTTCCTCTTTTAACACCCCTTTTATTTTCCACATTTCATATAATGTATACAGTTTATACTTTTACATTTACATTTTATATATTTTTATTTTTCATTTTATTGTAATTGTATATTGTATGTTTGTAGATTTTACATTCTTTTCTATTGCAATTTGGCTCATTTTACCTTCTTATTCTATTTAATCCTTTCTTTTTTCTGTCACAGGCAGTCGTATAAGCCTTTCACTGCATATCACACTGTGTATGGTCATGTACGTGAAAAATAGAAATTAGAATTTTTTACATTTAACACACACTCGCATCAAATATACAGTCACAACAAACACACACTCACGTCTAACACACACTCACATTTAAAACATACCGCACTGCAACACATTCAACATCAAATCACTCGCTTTTCCCCTCTCTCTCTCTCTCTCTCCCTCTCCCACCTGCTGCTCATCCTTACTCGCTTCTCCTGAAACATCTCTCCTCATCTCTCTCTCTCTCTCTCTCGCTCACTCTCACTGCTGTGATGGAAATATCAATTCATTCCTCATGTGATGTCCTTTTCCTCTATCCCTCGTTTTCCCAGCAGATGCTCGATGTCAGCGTGTTTTTCAGCATCCGTGCAACAGGTACAGCAGCGATGTTGTGTTTCTCTCTCTCTCTCTCTCTCTCTCTCATTAGCCGCGGTGCTAAAGTCGCTCAGGATGCAGCTCAGATTGTAAATGTAATTTGTTATCTGGAGATAAACGCCTGCTGCTCCTGTGACAGGGTCCATGTCTGTGATCCTGATTAACTGAATATGGCTGATTAGCATTTTGACTTTTGTCGGTGTGAGACAGGAAAACGCTGTGACTTCAGAGAAGCCTGGAGCAACAGAGAAATATGAATCTTAAATAATAATCTTCTTGTATTTTATAGAAGACCATGACTGTTATACATTAATACAGCACTTATTAATGCAGTCTCAGAAATCATTAAATATTATTAAAATTGGTGTTTTTGTCCTCACTGACCACTGAATTTAGTGTTTTTCCTATTTAAGTCCCAACAGTCATGTGGCTGCCAGATGGAGAGCGAGAGAGAGAGAGAAAGAGAGAGAGAGAGACATAGTGTTCGTTTCCCTTCCTGTTATATTACAGTCATGTCATCATAAAAAAGAGGCTAAATCATGGACTAGGATTTGATCATGGGACATGAAGCTGGTTAAAAGCTGGGACTGGGACTGGAGAAAGGCTGGGAATGAAACTGGTTAAAAGAGGAGACAGGGACTGGTGACTGGTTAAAAGCTGAGACTGGCACCGGGACTAAGACAGAATCAGTTATAATCATGTTCCTTTTGACTTGCTAGTGATTGTAAGGATAATGTTTGCGGTTCCTCTCTTCTTCCTCCAGGAACTCTTTTGATTTTGAGCTCCTCGACATTCTCAGGATGAACTGTGGATGTGGTGATGATGTACAGTGTGCATTATAACCACTCATTTGTGAGCGGGAGTGAGATGATGGTAAACACTCTGACTCTGGAACAGAAGACCGTGTTCGCCTTCGTCTTGATGCTGTTGGTCTTTCTTGCCCTGCTGATTGTTCGTTGTTTCCGGATCCTCCTGGACCCTTACAGCAGCATGCCCTCCTCGCATTGGGGAGACGGACTGGAGGGGCTTGAGAAAGGGACGTTTGAGTATGCCCTTACCTGAGGACATGTCCCTGTATCAGATCTCTTATCTTTCATCATGCTTATAAGTAAATACACACCCGTCCTGAAGTAATGCCTTTACCTGAGGCCACGTCCTGTGTGTGAGATTGAATGCTTTCATGAGATTGTCCTCTATTGCACTTCCAACAATGAACTTAGAGGGCACCCCTTCCCCCATCCTGCACATCATAGTGTTTCCTTAGCACTTACACAAACCCTCCATAACCAGATTCTAAGATCTTAGATCTTAGAACTGACACACACCCTCACCTGACACACGCCCCTACCAGACACACCCCCTCACCAGACACCACGCCCTTACCTGACACCACGCCCTAACCTGACACCACGCCCTCACCAGACACACACCCTCACCTGACACCACACCCTTACCTGACACCACGCCCTAACCTGACACCACGCCCTCTCTTGACACACACCCTGACCTGACACCTAACCCCTACCAGAAACCATTTCCCTACCTAAAACTAAATTTGACACCACGCCCTAACCTGACACCACACCCTCACCTGACACCACACCCTCACCAGACACCACGCCCTAACCTGACACCACGCCCTCACCTGACAACACGCCCTCACCTGACACACACCCTTACCTGACACCTAACCCCTATCAAAAACTATATTTCTACCTAAAACCAAACCCTTATCTGACATCAAGACCTCACCTAACACCACACCCCTCCCTGACACTGTGCTGTTATTTGACACCACACCCCTACCTGACACCACACCCTTTCCTGACACCATGCCCCTAACTGAGGCCACACCCTTGCCTAAGATCCAAGCCTTATCTGGGATCACACCATTAAAGATGCCACGGCTTTATCTAAAGACTGTTAGCAGAAACTTCCTTATTTGAGAAGAGATTCTCACTAAAAGCCACGACTTGACATGGACACTTCTAAAGGCCACGCCCATATCTGACACCACACCTTTGATCTTTAGCTCATTTTACCACTCTGCTTTGGACTAGACCTCTATCTGACAACGCCTTGCACTTATACCCTTACATCTGAAACCACACACATGTCTTAATCTGTAGCAGTGTGAGAGGTACAGAATGAATTAATATAATACAGAATGGATACAGAATGAAATAACCACCATCCACCCTGCCACACACACACACACACACACACACACACACACCCCATCACACGAAAGCTACCAACAAGCCGAGGTTTTTAAATGTACACTACAATTAAAGATACACTTGACCAAACAAAATGCTGTGCCACAGGGGGGCGTAACACACCTGGAGCGATCTGCCCTGATCCACATACAGAACAGAGCTTATCTACGACCTGCTTGTGGAACGATGATGAACAATCTCCACCCAGCTATAACACAAACCTGTGGAAATAACGGACCTTCTGGAGTTCCTCGAGTTTGTTGCTCTGGTTTTGTTTTGTGGAGATGAGATCAGAGATGAATACTAATAATCAGATATTATTGCAGTCTTAATGCTTTAGTGCATTAAAACCACTATAAACAGGGTATAAAGTTTAATATGGGGTCTGTGTGATTATACACTCACGTGTCAGACGGAGGACGGTGTGCACGTCTGATACCGCTGTGCAGGGGTTCCTCACATGTGAACATCAGACCTGAGCTTTCTGACCACGGACCGTAAACGAGGTTTATTTACATCGGATTATTGCAGGAAGGAAAAAGTCTCTGCAGTTCTGTCCTGTCTGCATCGCACATGTTTACATTAGGCCGAAAAACAACGAAGTGCGGAGACACGGAGACGCAGCTCAGACTGTCTAGAGCTCTAAGTGTGTATCTGTAGTGTGTTTACAAAAATCCAAAAGCATACTTTATTAGTGCTGTGTGTAGCTAATATTATATTAATGTGTGTGTGTGTGTGTGTGTGTGAGACAGAGAGAGTTTCTGTCTCTCTACATGACAGTGAGGAGAAGTTGTAATCCTCTAACCTTCATGTAGACGTGACAGAGATGGAGAGAAACGTCTCCGTCCCTAATGCTAGAGCTCATGACTCGCTATAACAAACAGGAAAAAAAATCCAGAAAACACACACTTTGTTCTAGTTGGTGATTTGAAGCTGAAGTGTTCATACACAGCGTGTGACGGAGTGTGTTTATTACATATGGTTATTTAGGCGACTGGTGTTTGGGACACAGCCAGCTGTTTTCTTTGCACTTTATCACTGTGTGTGCTTTAGTGCTGTCACTGTCAGATTCTGTGCCTTCATGCAGTGATGTACAGCACCTTTTACAGATCTGTGTGTGTGTGTGTGTGTGTGTGTGTGTGTTATACTGTGGGTTTGTCTTTGTTGTGTGGAATAAAATCACTTTGTGTTTGTGATTAGATGTCAGAGTGTACTGTAGACTAATGGGATCTCAGGTCACACACACACACACACACACACATTAACTTTCGATCAGTGTAGATACACAGATTCGGTGTTCACTCTGTTCATCCACGAGCCCGTCCAGCTGCTGACTAACGATGATTTTCTCACTCTGTAGCTCGTTAGACTGGAGATGTGAAATGACTAAATTTCGAGTTGAAACTTTCTTCTTTTGAGTTAAGATCACTGGAACACACACACAATCTATTGTACAGCTGCTCAATAATAACTGTATTCTCTCTGTTTCTCCTTCCGAGCAGCATTAGAGTTATAAACAGAGTGGTGAGTCCCTGCAGGATAAACACACTGACTGTGACAGAATAAAAGTGATGATGCTGTGTGACTCGAGCAGTTCAGCGATTCAGAAAGTGCGCACGTATCTGTGTGTCGTCTTAATAGATATTAATGTCCTTAAACGCAGAAGGAAAAGCATCGAATCGATTCACATCACTGCACTAAAGTCATGATCTCTCAGGTGTCACTGCAGACGCTGA
>NC_071106.1:125000-185000 GCF_024256425.1 Clarias gariepinus
TAGCTCAGAAATGTGTTTTTCAGCTTCATGGTGTGTGAATGATGGTCTCACGGCAGTAAGTTCACACGTGCAGAAAACCCAAATGGAACAGCGAGCCAATTCTAAGTGAAACGTTTCAGTTTAATTAAAGAATAATAATTGAAAGTAGTGACCTAAGGCAGGTCTGGTGTCGCTGAAGGGGCGGAGCTTCCGGACACCTCTGCCATTTGGAGCATTAACAGTTCCAGGATGGAAAAAGTTTACTTCCCCTGAGTCAGGTGGTTCTGATCCACATCCAGATGAAGTCTAACAGTGACAGAGTGTTGGTGCTTCCTGTGGCTGCCTGTAGTATAGCATGACTCCATGTTTTATTATCACATATTTATTGGAGATATTAGGAGTAACTTCTGATAGACATGCTATAATGGACATGCGATGGCTCGAGCTTCATAGTGTAGTGCGCTCCGCACCCCTCATGTCCCCTAATGTACCCTGCATGGGGGTCGCTGGTAGGACCAGGTGTCTACTGTTGTGATTCACACACACACTCACATTCCATACACACTTATATCAATCTTATGATTTTGTGAAGCTGCTTTGCGACAAATACAATCGTTAAAATCACTATACAAATAAAACTGAATTGAATTGAATTATTTTGTGTTTACTCAGCGTGTGGGATTAGAACTGATATACTTCTTTAGTTCTGTGAATAAACCAGGGAACATTCTGACACTCTACTGTGTGTGTGTGTGTGTGTGTGTGTGTTCCTCACCTGACTGGAGTGTGTGATGAGGCACAGCAGACAGAGCTAGAGCGTGATCAGGTTTTGATTCAGCCCGACTGCAGGAGGTGAATTCGATGCCCCCTGATGAGACAAAGGACGAGCTGATAGACTGAGGACCGAGTCAGAGTCAGATTAACGTCTCTATTATGTCAGGTCTTTGTCTTTATATATTCATATAAAAATATGAAGCGAGGGAGATTCATGAGAAGGTGGAGAAGAGACAGATGAGACAGCACACTGAGGCGGACGTCTTGTATAACACAGTATGAGTGCAGATCAATCCCTGCTATCCGTTCTCACCCAGATGAGGATGGGTTCCCTGTTGAGTCTGGTTCCTCTCAAGGTTTCTGCCTATTACCATCTCAGGGAGTTTTTCCCTCAGTACCGTCACCCTCGACTCGTTCATCAGGAACGAATTCATACACACTTAAATAATTATTTTGATTGTGTGAAGCTGATTTGTGACAATCAAACACTAAACAAATAAAACTGGATTGAATTGAATAACATGGGGGGGGGGTATTTATAATTTCTTTAAATAATATTCCAGAACCTTGAATGTTTTACTTGAAAGCTGTGTTGCGTGTGTGTGTGTGTGTGTGTGTGTGTTGCGTGTGTTGTGTGTGTGTGTTTCAGGTTTGGGAATTATTATCATTTTACTCAGTTTGGTGGTCACCACACTCACCGGTCTGTCCATGTCAGCCATCTGCACTAACGGAGTCGTACGGGGAGGTATATTATTTATTTATTTATTTATTTATTTATTTATTTATATATGTATGTATATATTTTTGCTGATTTTATTACTGTTATGTTACACATATAAAACAGAAAAGGTGTAGCTATCCCTGACGTTTATACAATGTGGAAGTGACTAATTTTACTTTACTAAACAGTTCAGCTTGCTAACGTCACCCGTTATTAGAGATAAATTTAATTTGTGCCCAAAACATTTTTTCAGTGTTATACCATCCAAATTTATACCAAAATTAAAAATGAAAGGATTTCTTTTATTTCTTCAGATTTTTTGTATTGTGTATTAATACTAAAACTGGTGGAAGTTTCTAGAAGCTCATGGCCTGTAAAAATAACTGCAAAATGTTGAGTTTTTTCCTCCCAAATTACTAACAACAATGGATTGGTTTAAATGATCCAAATTAAACACACTTTTTATTCCATAAAACATAGAAAATTATAGTTTATTCAGTTAAAATAGATTTCAGTAATCTGTGTGATAAGTGTTGTTAACACACACACACACACACTCACACACACACCATTAAAGGTCCGGACGACCTCAGTGCTTCAGTCAGAGATGGGTTTTGGTCTGTAACAATCTGTATCCATAACCACGTCACATTCATGCTGTAATATCTTAAGAACTCTCACATTTTACAACATTACACTGTTCCAGGTTTGTGTCTTTACATGTGAAACCTGAATTGGCCAAGTTTCATCTGAATGAGAATTAAGATCATTGAAAGATTGAAATAAAAAGAAAAAAGTCACCGCCACTAAAACATAAACGGGCAGGAAACTGTATTTAGCAAATGTGTGTGTGTGTGTGTGTGTGTGTGTGTGTGTGTGTGTGTGTGTGTTAACAAAGAAATGAATCGTGGATCGGGAGATAAGAAGCTTTAACTTATGAAAAATGGTGTAACATGATCTTATCTGAAAATTCACTTTTTCACCTCGGTGAGACACCTTTTAGCACCAACATCATAGTTTGGCTGTGTGTGTGTGTGTGTGTGTGTGTGTAACCAGGAGGAGCGTACTATCTGATCTCGCGCAGTCTGGGTCCGGAGTTTGGCGGTTCTATCGGTCTGATCTTCGCCTTTGCTAATGCTGTAGCCGTGGCCATGTATGTGGTGGGCTTCTCTGAGACGGTGGTGGACCTGCTGAAGGTACAGACTCCTGCACACGCTCTCTCTCTCTCTCTCTCTCTCTCTCTCTCTCTCTTTCTCTCTCTCTCTGAGGCCCCACACTGTGACGGTCGGCCCGGTGTGTATCGCTCAGACCTTACTGCACACAGGGTTACTGCTCCGTGACGACACCCTGGAAAAAGCATTTCTGAGCTAATGGAGTGTGAGGAATGGTGGAAGTGCTGCTGCTTCACCACCTGAGGTGTGATTATTACCCCCTGGGGGCAGAGCGGTGACCTCACACACCTAAAGATTAATCAACCAGCCTGAACTGACTTTCAGCAGCACGAGTTAAAGTCTGATCCTCCGAGGGCGTTTTCACATCAGGGCACCGAGATGATTTCTGAGACTCCAATGTCTGGTTAAGAACACGAGCGTTTCACACTTGGGAACTGGAGTCCACTGGAGAAATGAGAACAGCATACTGGGGGATATGGAAACCAATCGTACCAGAGCATAGAAGTGGACATCATCAGTGCTGTCTGTCTCCTCCAAAATCCCTGTGTGTGTGAGTGTGTGTGTGTGTGTGTGTGTGTGGGTGAGTGTGAGTGTGTGTGAGAGAGTGTGTGGGAGTGTAAGTGAGTGTGAGTGTGTGTGTGAGTGTGAGAGTGTGTGAGTGTGTGTGTGAGTGTGAGTGTGTGTGTGTGCGCGTGTGTGTGTGACCCACACAGACATAACTGATACAGAAGAGTGACACTCTACACATTATTACCCAAAATATCAATAATATTAGGCCCAGTGTGAATCCTGAGAATTTTGTTCCCTTCTGCTCTGTGTCTGTTATGGTGAACACACACAGACTTAGTGTATACTGCCACCTGCTGTATCGGAGAGTGTAAGTTTGTCTACCCTAGTACAAACAATAACAATATTAATAATAATAACAACAACAACAATAATAATAATAACAATAATAATAACAACAAGAATAATAATAACAATAACAATAACAACAATAATAACAACAACAACAATAATAATAACAATAATAATAATAATAATAACAATAATAATAACAATAATAATAACAATAATAACAATAATAATAACAATAATAATAACAATAATAATAACAATAATAATAATAATAATAATAATAACAATAATAATAATAATAATAATAATAATAATAATAATAATAATAATAATAATAATAACAATAATAACAACAACAATAATAATAATAATAATAATAACAATAACAATAACAATAATAATAATAACAACAATAATAATAACAATAATAATAATAACAATAACAATAATAATAATAATACTAGTACTAATGTGAACGCTGGTCCGGGTGGAGTACGGCGGGGCAGCAGGTGTTCCTGCTTTAAATAATTCTTACCCAATATAAAGACGCCTCCAGTCCTTCTTTAGATCACTGCTTGCGTGTTCACTATCTGTTTGGTTTAGCAGAATAACTTGCGTAATAATTACTATAATGCTAATTGTGTTGATTTATTCTTTGCAGGTTTGTTTAAAGACAAACAAAAAAATTGCACACACACACACACACACACACACACATTTATGCATTGTGATGATTTTAGGAGAGTGACGCCATGATGGTGGACGAGACAAACGATATCAGGATCATCGGCTGCATCACTGTGGTGCTGCTGCTTGGCATCTCAGTCGCCGGGATGGAGTGGGAGGCCAAGGTCAGACCACACACACACACACACACACACACACACAAACACTTGAATGTTACTTGTGTATGTAAGAAATGTCCTCTTAAACGCAGCAGGGTGAAAAACCATACTGTGTAGGTCCAGACTGTTTAAGTTTTTAATTAACATTGTTGAAGTCTAAAGTCTATGTGTGTGTGTGTGTGTGTGTGTGTGTGTGTGCAGGCTCAGATTGTGTTGCTGGTGATCCTGCTGATTGCCATAGTGAACGTTTTTGTGGGGACAGTCATCCCCGCCACCAAGGACAAAAAGAGCAAAGGCTTCTTTAGCTACCAGGGTGACGTTTATAACAAACAAACAAACAAGCAAACAAACAAACAAACAAACAAACAAACAAACAGTCTTGTGTGTGTGTGTGTGTGTGTGTAGTGCTGTGTCTCAGTGTGTTTGTTCTACCGCAGCCTCCATTATGGCCGAAAACTTCACTCCAGACTTCCGAGACGGGGAAACGTTTTTCTCTGTCTTTGCCATCTTCTTCCCGGCAGCCACAGGAATTCTGGCGGGAGCGAACATCTCCGGAGATCTGGAGGTAACCCTGGAGCTCCTCCATCATGCTGGAGAACCACTGCTTCCTGCAGGAGCATTCACACACCAACACCAAATATCATGTTTATCACAACCAGTTGGTGTGTACAAATCTACTGCAAGAGACTCAGTGTGTGTGTGTGTGTGTGTGTGTGTGTGTGTACAGGATCCTCAGAGTGCTATTCCAATCGGTACACTACTGGCCATCTTCATTACAGGAATGACGTACCTGGGCATAGCGCTGTGTGTGTGTAAGTACAACAAACACATGCTTACACATGCTAATGATCAACAGGTTTGGCTAATCCTCAATAACACAGTCTGCACACACACACTCCCCCTAACACACACACCCTAACACACACTCCCCGAACACACACACCCCTAACACACACTCCCCCAACACACACACCCCCAACACACACTTCCCTAACACACAACCCTCTAACACACACACCCCTAACACACGCTCCCCCAACGCACACCCCTAACACACACCCCTAACACACACTCCCCCAACACCCCCCTAACACCCCCCCCAACACACACTCCCCCAACACACTCCAATAACACACTCCCCCAACACACACTCTCCCAACACACTCCAATAACACCCCCAACACACACTCCCCCAACACACTCCCCCAACACACACTTCCCCAACACACACTCCCCAACACACACTCCCCCAACACACACTCCCCAACACCCCCCCAACACACACTCCCCCAACACACACCCCTAACACACACTCCCCCAACACACACTCCCCCAACACACACTCCCCAACACACCCCCCAACACACACTCCCCCAACACACTCCAATAACACCCCCCCAACACACACCCCTAACACCCCCCCAACACACACTCCCCCAACACACTCCAATAACACACCCCCAACGCACACTCCCCCAACACACACCCCCTAACACACACTCCCCCAACACCCCCCCAAAACACACTCCCCTAACACACACTCCCCAACACACACCCCTAACACACACTCCCCAACACACACCCCCTAACACCCCCAACACACACTCCCTCAACACACACTCCCCAACACACTCCCCCAACACACACTCCCCCAGCACACACATCCCTAACACACACCCCTAACACACACACCCCAACACACACTCCCCTAACACACACCCCTAACACACGCTCCCCCAACACCCCCCCAACACCCCCCCAACACACTCCCCAACACACACTCCCCAACACACATTCCCCAACACACACTTCCCCAACACACACTCCCCCAACACACACTCCCCCAACACACACTCCCCCAACACACACTCCCCCAACACACACACCCCAACACACACTCCCCTAACACACACTCCCCCAACACTCTCCACAGTGTGTATTTGTATTAAACCCAGTGTCTGGTGTGTATGCAGCTGGTACAGTGGTGAGAGACGCTACAGGAAATGTAAACGACACCATCATTCCAGGCTCCAGCTGTAATTTCTCAACTGCCTGTAATTTTGGCTATGATTTCTCTGTGTGCGCGCACACCAAGTGCCCTTACGGCCTGATGAACAACTTTCAGGTGAGAGGTCATCTTAGGTCTGAAATTAAGAAATGCAGATCTCATGTATTATTACAAACTGAATATGTGTGTGTTTGTGTGTGTTTGTGTGTGTGTGTAGGTGATGACGATGGTGTCTGGGTTCGGTCCCCTCATCACTGCAGGAACATTTTCTGCCACTCTCTCGTCTGCGCTCGCCTCCCTAGTCAGCGCTCCAAAAGTCTTCCAGGTCAGAGGGAAGCTCAGCGGATCACTCCACTCATTCACTCACTCACTCACTCACTCATCGTCTATACCACTTTATCCTGTATTCAGGGTTTTCAGGGGCCCTGGAGCCTATCCCAGGAGACTTAGGGCACAAGGCAGGATACACCCTGGACAGGGTGCCGCTCAATCACAGGGCACACACTCACACACCCACACACTCATTCACACACTACGGGCAATTTGGGAACACCAATTGGCCTAATCTGCAGATCCTTGGACTGTGGGATGAAACCGGAGTACCCAGAGGGAACCCACCAAGCGAACTCCATGCACACAGAGACGGGAATCGAACTCGGACCCTGGTCACTTCATTTAATTTAATTCAATTCAATTGTATTTGTATAGCGCTTTTAACAATTGTCGTCACAAAGCAGCTTTACACAATCAAAAGAAATTATGGAAGTGTGTATGAGATGTGAATGTGTATTAATCAGTTTGTGATGAACAAGTTGAGGGTGACGGTGCTGAGGGGAAAACTCCCTGAGATGGTAATAGGAAGAAACCTTGAGAGGAACCAGACTCAACAGGGAACCCATCTTCATCTGGGTGATAACGGATAGCAGGGATTGATCTGCACTCATACTGTGTGTTAGGAGGCTGGACGTATAGCAGAAAATCTGTTAATATCAAGTTAATATCAGCCGAGGACAGGACCGTCTTTGTGGAAAAGTGGAACCATCCTACACACTACACACTACACACTATACACTACACACTACATACTGTACCAGCTCATTTCATCCGTACACTCTCCACTATACAACAGCACACTACACACTAGCTAATGTGTGTACCAATATGCCAACTTAGTACACACTTACTAGACCCAAGTACACCAGGCCTGTTAGCATGCTAATCTTATCGCCAGTATGAAGATCTACCTGTAGCAGACACTTGACAGGTGATACAGATGAGGTTAGACAGGTGTATCTCTCTCTGTTCCAGGCTCTGTGTAAAGACAACATCTATAAGGCTCTGCATTTCTTCGCTAAAGGTCACGGTAAAAACAACGAACCCATCCGAGGCTACGTGCTCACCTTCGCCATCGCTGTGGCCTTCATCCTCATCGGTGAGGAGCGTGTACAGGTGGGGTGGGGGTGGGGTAGGTTCATTACCACCTCATCATTAAACCTTTCTCTCTCTCTCTCTCTCTCTCTCTTTTCAGCTGAGTTGAACGTCATCGCTCCCATCATCTCTAACTTCTTCCTGGCCTCCTATGCTCTCATTAACTTCTCCTGTTTCCACGCTTCCTACGCTAAGTCCCCAGGTTAGTCTGCACTAAACTAGCGTGTGAGACCTACCGGAGTGTGTAAGAGCTAATCTAGCATGTGAGAGCTAATACTCCCATTCCACTGAGCCGAATGTGCTCCTGGAATGTCTGTGTGTGTGTGTGTCTGTGTGTGTGTATAGGATGTGTAGTGTGTTTAGTGTGTGTAGCATGTACTGTGTGGGTGGTATGTGTGTGGGATGTGGTGTGTATAGTGTGTGTAGTGTGTAGTTTAGTGTGTGTGTAGTGTAGTGTATGT
This sequence comes from Clarias gariepinus, assembly GCF_024256425.1. NCBI lineage: Eukaryota > Metazoa > Chordata > Actinopteri > Siluriformes > Clariidae > Clarias > Clarias gariepinus. The sequence goes on from NC_071106.1 coordinate 133,247, forward strand.
AATGTGTGCCCATTGTGTGTCTCTTGCAAATGGCCTTCACACATTACGACATCAGCACTATTAAACAGAGTTAGTGCATGTCTGTGTCCAACAGAACAAAAAGTACTTGAATAAAGAAACAAAATAAAATCTCAAAAAATAAAAAGATTTTATTTTGTTTATTCATTCAGTTTTGTGTCTTTTCCCAAGAAAATGACTCGTCTTATAAATCCACATGAGGCACTTTAGGCTTTTTTATTCTTCAAGTAATAAACATCATGCTTTGCCTTTTGGCTCAACTCTCTTTTCGTTACAACAGTGCGGTAAAGCAACTGCAATAGCGCTCCCGCTGCTCTGATTCCCTTTTTAAAAAGGGGAACCACCACCCAGTCTGCCATTCCTTAGGCACCGTCCCGGACTTTTACGAAATGTTAAAGAGGCATGTCAACCAAGACCCTCAACACCCAGAGCCATCAGCATTTTTGGACAGATTTAGTAAATTTTGGGGCTTTGCCATCGAGGAGTTGTTTAACTACCTCAGTGACCTCGCCAGTTAAATCAACGTTGACCCCCTGTCATCATCTAACTCTGTCTCTGCAAGTAGAGTGAGATAGCAGTAGGAAAAAACCTTGAGAGGTACCCGACTCAACAGGGAACTCATCCTCATTTGGGTAAAAACGGATAGCAGGAATTGATCTGCACTCATACTGTGTGTTAGGAGGCTGGAAGTTTAACATGTATAACAGGAGATGTGGAGAAGTTCATATGGATTCCAGTTCATTATTGGAGGCTCAGGTAGACTGTAGGAAACTCCAGTCCTGAACTATCGAGTGACTGCAGTCATGAGTCCTCAGAGAACAGCTGTCAGCATCAGCTGAGGCCAGGACCGTCTTCATGGAACAGTGGAATCGTCCCCAGTCACCACACGCATCCCAGGCAGACCACACGGGGCATCCATGCAATGAGATCTCCAACCAGAAGGATGAGTCAGACAGGTCCAGAGGGCAGAGGGAGTCTGAATCACTGGCAGCTCAGGACTGACATGTATAGCAGGACAGAGAGACAGGGAGAGGGAAAGAGAAAGAGGGAGAGAGAGAGAGAGAGAGAGAGAGAAGTTGAGGGAGAAGAGGAGAGAGCAAAAGAGAAGGAGAGATGACAGTTGGGTATGGTCTCTGTCACACAATGTATAAAGTAAATGTATATTTAGTGCAGAATGCAAGCAGGGACTCCGTTAGAACTAACTATGACATCATAACTAAAAGGGAGAGCCAGAAGGAAACACAGACATGAGGGGGAACTGAGATGCAAAGTGACAATCACTTCAAATCTATCTACAAATCTATTTACAAAATGCTTGGCTAAATGAATAGGTTATTATATAGGCCTAGACTTAAACACTGAGACTGTGTCTGAGTCCCGAACATCAATTGGAAGACTATTCCATAACTTTAGGCCTCTGCCCTGGATTAGGTTTAGGAGTTCCTCAAAGTGCTCTTTCCACCACTTGATTACCTCCTCAGTCGAGGTCAGCAGTGTTCCATTGTTGCTTTACATAATTCGGGTGTTTCCCCATTTCCCCCTCCTGAGTTTTTCAGAAGCACCTTCGTGCCACCTGAAAGTCCTTCTCCATGGATTCTCCGAGCTCATTCCCACACTTGCTGCTTTGCCTCTGCTACCGCTGCGGCTGCCATCCGTCAAGCCTGCCGATACCTTGCAACTGCCTCTAGGACTCTTTTTTCTTTCCTAAACACCACAATGTTTAAGGGGTTACCGCCCCTTGAGGCACCTAGAACCTTAAGACCACAGCTTCAGCTAGAATATTTGGCTAGAATAATTCAGCTTCAATAAAAGCTTTGAACATTGACCACTCTGATTTAATTTCCCCAGCTTCCATTCCGCAGGATGTGGTAGTTGAAGGCCTCTTGGACAGGGGCCTCCCCTAGATGTTCCCAATTTACCCGCAGTACTCGTTTGGGCTTACCAGATCTGTTTCTGCAGTACTTGGACTAACCCCCCAACCAAAAAATAAATAAATAAATAAGTAAATCTTCCCAGTCGTGTTTGATTATTGGCTCTAAGTTATTATCCTAATTATCCAAGTGTAAGTATGTATCCAATGATGTAAACTTTAAAGCATTTTTTGTAAGTCGCTCTGAATAAGAGCGTCTGCCAAATGCCTAATTGTAAATGTAGGTCTGTCCAGTTTGGGCATCCCTAAGCTTAAACATATTTTGATATTTGTTATGGACAATTCATGACTATCACAGAAATCCAGTAACAAATAGGCCCTTCCTCCAAATCACGCCCCTCCAAGTATTTCCATTATTGCCCATATGTGTGTTGAAGTCTCCCAGCAGGACTATGGAATCCCCTACTGGGGCCTGATGCTGGACTCCATTCAGTCTCCAAAAAGGCAGAATACTCTGAACTGCTGTTTGGTGCATAAGCTCAGACAACAGTGAGAGTCCCACTCCCCCCACCTCTCCCAGTAGCCAGTGTGCGTTGAGGTTAGCCCCACCAGATCTAACCGATAATGCTCCACCTCCTGCACAAGCTTCAACTCCTTCCCCCATGTAGTAGTGATGTTTCACCTCCCCAGAGCCAGCTTCTGTCCCTGGGTCTGTTCCATCTATGCCCTCGGCCCTCACTGCCACCTAAGTAGCAGCGCACGTGCCCCATTGATTCCTCTCGCAGGTGGTGGGTCTATGGGATAAGCGAGGATAGGTGTCCACGTTGCTCTTTTGGGCTGTGCCTGGCCAGGCCCCGTGGCTGACCTGGCCACCAGGCACTAACTGACAGGCCCTCTGTCCAGGCCTGGTTCCAAAAATTTGCCCCAGGCTTCCTCCGGGCAGGATCACTCTTCCTTCTCCTCTCTTTTTCATGGGGTTTCAAACCATTCTTAGTCTGGTCCCTTGTCATTTTCATGTCCTTACAAATTAGTTTAAATCATTAATTGCTCAATGTGGGGTTGCTACTGTCACGTTTCGGGTGTCTGGGTTTACGTGGCATAAATGCAGGAGGCAGAGTAGATGATTCAAGATGTTATTTTTATTAAAAATCAACATGAAAAAAAAAAAAAAACTTCTTCTAGAGCACTTTACTTGCATAAACACATGAATCATAACCAAAACAACCATAACGAATGCTACACGCCAAACAGAACTAAAACAGGCTATTTATAAGGGTCCAACTAATCAGTCATCTTGGTTCAGGTGAGTGCTTTCTTCACCTGACCAAGGAACCTTATGGGAAATTAAGTTCACATTAAAACAAACTACAACTTAAACATGAACAAAGTCCTCTAGGGGTTAACCCTTACAGCTATGCTTAAAAATTAACCAAACAAGCACATCAGCTACATTTTTAATCGAAGACATCGGGACAAGTTGGTAGCAAATTCGGCTCAGTGGAATGGGGACATACCATAACATAACATCATAGCCATTGTGTAAAGCTATAATTGTTGAGGATCGATTCTGATTTTCTAACATCATGTTTAGTTGAGTGAGGGATGTCATAGGTGGATTCTCGTTGCTGTTAATCAATCCCCACCTCACCCCACTCTTTAGGCTGGAGGCCGGCGTATAAGTACTACAACATGTGGCTGTCCCTGTTCGGGGCCGTGCTTTGTTGTGCTGTGATGTTCGTGATTAACTGGTGGGCTGCACTTCTCACATACGCTATTGAGATCTTCCTGTACATCTACGTCACTGTGAAAAAGCCAGGTAATGACCACGCCTAAGCTAATGTGTTACAGGTTGCATATTTGTATACAACGAAGCATCCGGTTTTATTGGGACGTTAATTATGGATTAATGACTAGCAGTTAATGAGTAATGGCTGAACAGAGGGTTTAACTCTCCTGCAGATGTGAACTGGGGTTCCTCAAAGCAGGCCGTGACCTTTGTGTCTGCCGTGAACAATACACTCATTTTATCAGGAGTGAATGAACATGTTAAGAACTTCAGGTAATAAGCAAGTATTAACACACACCCACACAGACATACACAATGCCTTAGTACAAGCTCCTTAAAGCTTATTTTTATTTGCACAAATTTACATATCGGTTAATAATAATGTGTAGAGTTTAACTCCAGATTGTACTGGAACTTACACTGGATTGTACCCAGTGTAAGTATCTATCCAATGATGTAAACATTAAAGCACTTTTTGTAAGTCTGCCAAATGCCTAAATGTAAATGTAAATGTACTGGAGGAACTTTCTACCTTAATTACTGGGGTAGAAGGTCCACCGTAAATACCTTAATAAACAGGCACAGTACAGATCCACTGGTATGCAAAAGTTGTGCCTCCATGGTCAAATGACACATTTTCAAAAGAAATAAACAACTTCTGCGGCAAAGTGTTTTTAAAATAAGCAAGATTTGAAACACGGAATAAAAGTTATTACACATGTATTGGAGTTTATTGAGATGTATATGAGAGTTATAGAGTTTTTCATTATTATCTTTCCTTAAACTTGCCTGCTGTTTCCTGTCAGGCCTCAGTGCATCGTCTTGACCGGAGCTCCTAAAACCCGGCCGGCCCTGCTGGACCTCGCTCACTCCTTTACTAAAAACTATGGTCTCTGCCTCACCTGTGAAGTGTTAGTGGTGAGAAAACCTTCAGCCTTCATTTCACATACAAATGCAGTAAACACTGTAGGTAAAGTCTACACACATAGAAGTCTTTAGTAAAACACACAAATCTACACACTTAGACTACTCAAACCAGTCGCTCTGTACAGCGCCCCCTGTATGTCACTCAAAGAGTTCCTGATAAAGCCCATGAGCCATCAGCATCTGAAACTGGAATGACAGCTGTGTGCACATGTGTGTGTGTGTGTGTGTGTGAAAGAGAGTGTGTTACACCGTAGGACTGAAATGCAGGTAGACATATGGACACACTTCAGAGTTTCTACAAGCAGTTTGTAAAATAACAATATTGAATCATGAAAAAGTCCATGTTCAGTCACGCCCACTTTCTGAGACGGCCTTTAAATAAAGGACAGTGATTTAGAATATCTAGTATTTCCAGCTGACTATATGGTGGCACGGTGAAGTAGTGGCCTCGCACCTCCTGGGTCGGGGTTCAATTCCCGTCTCTGTGTGCATGGAGTTTGCATGTTCTTCCCATGCTTGGTGGGTTTCCTCCGGGTACTTCGGTTTCCTCCCACAGTACAAATATATGCAAGCTATACTAATTGGCGTTCTCAAATTGCCTGTAGTGTGTGTGTGTGCATATCAAATATAAGAGAATTAAAACTATTTCTAGATGTAAAATTTATAATTTCAGTTTTAACTTTCTTGTACTTTTAGTGTCAGATCACTTTGTTATTTTTAAGCCTTAATTTATTGAAAAAAATAAAAATAAGAAAATGAATTACTAAAATTATGAAATACTAAAAAAAATTATTACTAAAAATGAACTGAAATTTACTGAAATGTTGTATGTCTGTGTGAGCAGGGCTCTCAGGTGGACCGGCAGCAGGAGCTGAGTGACCGCATAGAACAAAACCAGCTGTGGCTCAATGAGCAGAAGAGGAAAGCGTTCTACACCGCCGTGGTGACACACAGCTTTCGCAAGGGAACGGAGAGTCAGTTACAGGTGTCCAACCATCAATGCACTCGGATACTGTAGATCAGACGGGATAGTAAACTGAACACTAGATTAGACAATGTGTACTGCAGGAAGAAAACGTGTAGATCAGACAGACTGCAGTCTAAAGAGGAACGTTTTCTGTACTGTGAGATCAGATTAGACTGGACAGCTCACACTGAAACAGACTGGAGAGTGTATCATGGCACAGGAGTGTTATTAGACTAAACTATGGATTAGATTAGATAATTAAGTAGGTAGACAACCAGAATGCCTATTACCGCCATGCTTCGCTGGGCAAAACAACAGCGGCTAAAATAAATCAGTTGCATTTTAAAGTCATTCGTGAAATGACCGCCAGGTGGCGCAAAGTGACATTTTCACTCGTCACAGTTTTAAAATATAATTAAGTCATAAAAAAGTCATAACAATATGTTGTATCATATAAGTACTACAGTGATGGTAATGTTCACATCTGAGTACTTTATACAACAAACATGAAAAATCTGAAACAGAGTTATTGAACATAATAAACAGTTAAATGTTTAGACAAGTTCACTAGCTGATAATTGTATTTGTACAAATAATTAACTGGTACAGAGCCTATCTCTGTTTGTATTTGTTTATTGTTATTTTAAAAAATACATTCAAAGACATCAAACTTTAAATATAGAAATAACTGGTAAAATAGACTTTCCGAATAAAACATTACAATAACTCAAAAAAGACGCACTAAAAATGCTGTGTTGTTTCTGTAAACACATCGTTGTGTTGTTTATTCTGGTCAAAATTTTGGGTTATTTCAGGCTTTAAACACATTGTTGTGTCGCTCATGTTGGGTCAAATGAGATGTAGTGAGTCATTTACAAATGAACACCTGGTTGGGTTATTTTGACCCAACAACTGGTTTATTCTTTATTCTCTGGTTTCATCCAGTCTGCAAAATGTTCGAAATATTACTGTTATTGTGTCACAACCTGTAGTTTTAAGAGTTGTTTAGATGAGAATGCGTGTGTGTGTGTACAGCTCAAAACCTCCATCGGTTATCAAAGATAGCGTTTATTTAGAAAAAATGCCCCTACTACTTCAGTGATTTGAGCTTCAGGAAATCTCCCAGCGCTCTGCGCATAACACCGGGCCAACGCAGCCTCATGTCGGAACGAATTTATAAACATTTTCTAAACGTGGGCTATTGTTGTTTACTGATAATATTTGTTCATTTAATTTAAGTGAGATTTGGGCTCGGGATTTTGATTTGGCATCGTGATCCTCCTCTTTAACTTCCTACGTAGTCTAGTGAGTGCTCAGCCGCACGCATCTAGTTAAATAAGGAGTTAGGGAGACTGACTATTTAAATAATTCTTTGATAAATTAGTGATTAGATCACTAAATTAGATCTTTCGTTTCGGCTGTAGTGATGATGGTAATCATGTCATCTCGTCGTCTCCGCACCAGTGGACTCGCATAATTGACTTTTCATACGAATTACATGATCTAAAATTAGTTTTCCATTAGTTTATATAAAAGTAGACATTTTGCTTTCTATAAGTATATACTTTCACGTCTGTGAGGTGAGTATACACGGAGTTTTGGTTCATTTTCTAACGCGCTCAAGTTCACTGAAAACAATACAGAACAGCGCACCCTGTTTACTTTCTTTATTTAACTAAATCATAACGTTTTTGCGTCATTGTTAGTGCACTTAAATAAAAGTAGAGTCTTAAAAACGCTATGTAGCTTATATAGTTTTACTATATAGTTTTTGCACATTAATCTGACAAACTTTTTCTAATACACACCCAGAGTCTGTTTTCTGGCTATATGCTAGATATAAAGGTATACATTTACTTTGCTTAAAGAAGAAATATAAGAAACGCCTATATTTAATTAAAATTTTAAATCTGTTCTGTAATTTTAGTACTGTGATTGTAAATTCGTGTAATGTTTCACTTGTATTTCATAAGGTTTTGCCAGTGGTGGTACAGCACAATGGGGTCATTTATTATTAAAGAAAATTATGATGACCATAACTGCCTACTGCAGTTCATTCTTATAATAACACAAAAACACTAGCGGGGCTGAATGACATCGACATCTTCTGACGCAGTAAAATGTCCTGACAATATTTAACTTTTATGGTAGTTTTTTTCAGTTAATAAATCTACTACAAATTTAAAGAACACAAGATATAAGATGACACAAAACCCTACACGCGTAGCTTTTCTAACTACACATGATAAAATCTAAAGGCTCACCGTGTTAACGTTTACTTTGCTTAAATTCGATCCTAAAAATATTGAATTTAATTTGTGATTATTCTGTGAATTCTGTGATTATGAATTCGTTTAACTACAATGTTGCACTTGATTTTATCCGCTACTACGTGCAGCTCTAACGGAGCGCGGCTCATTAATCCTGCAGAGAATGAACTGATGCCTGAGGCGTCAGTCTGTAGTTATATAGCGCCACTCAGTGGTAAAAGCCAGCAAACACACAAACCCAAATGCTGCCACTGTGAGCCGTGGCGGTAAAACCAGAATACCGCTTGAGTAACATCTGTATGTGTGTGTGTGTGTGTGTGTGTGTGTGTGTGTTTCAGGCAGCAGGGTTGGGCAGGCTCAGACCAAACACACTGATGCTGGGATTTAAGAGAGACTGGAAGACAGCAAACATCAAGGACGTGCAAGAATATGTCGGGGTTCTGCAGTAGGTTTTACAGACACACACACACACACACACACACAGAGAGAGAGCTCTGCAGTAACCCTGTTGTGTGTTGTGTTTAGCGATGCGTTTGATTGTGAGTACGGGTTGGTGATGCTGAGGCTCAATCAGGGACTGGACATCTCACACATCCTCGCAGCTGAAGGTAAACAAACAAACTAACTAACTAACTAACAAACAATTATGTCATTTTCTGTCTTAATCTCCACACACAGGTCAGAATCTCAAGTTCAAATCAGGTCCTTTAGTGTGGAAAGAAGTAAAGTTGTGTAACCCTCCTGCTTGTTTTGTGTGTGTGTGTGTGTGTGTGTGTGATCCCCCCCAGAGGAGATGGAGAGGATGCTCCTGGAGCAGCAGGCGATGGAGATGGAGGAGAACGGCTTTCAGGAAGGAGGACACGGGTTCTTTAACAGATTCGTTAAGTCAAAGAAAGCTCTCAATCCTAAAGGTAACGCACCATGTGATCTCTTCAGCTCCGCCCACTTCTCAGGTCCGCGTGTCTGTCTGCAGTCTACACCCGACTGAAGCCCCGCAGCACACACCTGAGTACCTGCTTTCTGTCCATGTGTCCCCCCTCAGGTGTGGACGTGCCCCAGTCGTCTGATGTGCTGAAGATAAACCAGCGTCTGATGGAGGCCAGCTGCCAGTTCAAGAGGAACCAGGGGAAGGGGACCATCGACGTGTGGTGGTTATTTGATGACGGAGGTACGAGTTAGATACCACCAAACCACATCCACAGTCCACACTGATGAGACACACAGCTGAGACAAGACTGCGCCTCCTAGTGGCAGAACTCGACACTGACTCACTGTAACAGTCACTCGGTTCAGCTGAGAGTCTCAGAACAAACGGAGGATCATTTTAACCCATCGATGTTCAAATGATGATTAAACTGTGTGTCTGTGTGTGTGTGTGTGTGTGTGTGTGTGCAGGTCTGACTCTGTTACTGCCCTACATACTGACCACCAGGAAGAAGTGGAGAGATTGTAAGCTGCGCATCTTCACTGCAGGACAAGCGGAGCGTGTACAGCAAGAGAAAGAGGAGTACGAGCACACACACACTCGCACACACACACGCACATACACACACGCACACACACACACGCACGTACAGATTTATTAACATTAATGTTTGTAACATACTTTGTGTGTGTGTGTGTGTTTCAGAATTGACTCTCTGTTGAACAAATTCAGGATTAAATGCCTGGACATCATCATCATCACAGACCTTCACATCAGACCCACTACAGAAAAGTATATTACCTAAAGCTCACTCTGTGTGTGTGTGTGTGTGTGTGTTTGCTTTTGCTGGGACCTTTCTATAGGAACTAAAGCCCCGTTTACACTGCAGGTCTCGATGCCCAGTTCTGATTTGTTGCCTATATCTGACACACACACATACGTCTGTTTACACGTTCTTTCACCTATGACTCATATCCGATACACGTGTTTACACTCGCCATACCATCTGAAACATCGCACATACTTAAAGGGAGGTTCCTGCGCTACACACTAGCCAAGATAGACGGAGGTGAAGTACGCTTGACACTCTGTGATATATACAAAGTTCACGAAACGTCACCATGGTTTTAAAACGGAGGAATTGAAAAAAACGGCATAACTTCAGCCTGTGCACATGCTTCATTCACCAAATACTGATTTATTAATGTTATTTAGCGCTAATAAGCATTAACACAAGGGGGGCTGGGTGCTTTTCCTCTTTCATGTCACCTGCGATGTTATAATTCCACCGGAGAATAACATTACGTCATTAAACCGTGAAGAAGTCGCAGTTTAAATGAAGTACAGAACACAATGTCTCAGGAAATCCGATCTGTCTGTTTACACCACAATCACATTAGCACATGTCTGATTATATCTGATTATATCTGATTTATATCTGATTTATACCTGATTATATCTGATTTATATCTGATTATATCTGATTTATATCTGATTATATCTGATTTATATCTGATTATATCTGATTTATATCTGATTTATATCTGATTTATATCTGATTATATCTGATTTATATTTAATTATCTCTGATTTATATCTGATTTATATCTGATTATATCTGATTTATATTTGATTAATATCTGATTATATCTGATTTATATTTAATTATCTCTGATTTATATCTGATTATATTTGATTTATATCTGATTATCTCTGATTTATATCTGATTATATCTGATTTATATTTGATTTATATCTGATTAATATCTGATTATATCTGATTTATATTTAATTATCTCTGATTATCTCTGATTTATATCTGATTTATATCTGATTATATCTGATTTACTTCAATTGAATTTTATTTGTATAGCGCTTTTAGCAATTTTCATTGCCGCAAAGCAGCTTTACATAGTCAAAAGAATTATTTAAGTTTGTATGAAATGTGAATTTGTATGAATCAAAATGGTCAGTTTGTCCCTGGTGAGCAAGCCGAGGGCGACAGTGGCAAGGAAAAACTCCCTGAGATGGTAATAGGAAGAAACCTTGAGAGGAACCAGACTCAACAGGGAACCCATCCTCATTTGGGTGAAACAGAAAGCAGTAAATAATCTGCATTTATACAGTGTGTAGGGTGGGAGGCAGTTCAGCTATAATAGCTGATGTTAATTGATGTTAATATGGAGTCCAGGTAGTTATTGAAGACCCAGGTAGACTTGTAAGAAGTTCCAGTCATGAACTATCGAACTGTCAAGTCCCCAGAGAAACAGTTGCCAACACCAGTCAAGGCCAGAACCATTTTCTAGGTAGAGAGAATCATTCCCAGACACCAGACGCATCCCAGAGAGACACACGGGGCATCCATGTGACGAGATCTTCAGCCAGAAGCGGGGCACCAGGATGGGTCAGACAGGTCCGGAGGGCAGAGGGAGTCTGGATCACTGGCAGCTCAGGAACGACATGTGTAGCTCGACAGAGAGAGAGAGAAAGAGTGAAAGGGGGGGACAGGAGGAGAGAGGAAAAAGAAAGAGGGGGGGAAAGAGAAGAAGAGGAGATGGCAGTTAGGTATGGTCACAGTCACACAATGTATAATGTGAATGTATATTAACTGTAGAGTGCAAGCAGAGACTCCGGCAGGACTAACTATGACAGCATAACTAAAAGGGAGAGCCAGAAGGAAACACAAACATGAGGGCTTCCTGACATGTAAAGCAAACAATCACCTCACCGTCAGCAAACCTGAGTGATCAATGAGAGTGAGGAAGACAGCATCCAAACATACCAGTTCACCATAATACTCTACGTCCATGAGTCCCCCAGATCTGCTCCTTTACCTATGGCAAATCTATTTATAAAAACGCTTGGCTAAATAAATAGGTTTTTAGCCTGGACTTAAACACTGAGACTGTGTCTGAGTCCCGAACACTATTTGGAAAACTATTCCATAACTTTGGGGCTTTGTAAGAAAAAGCTCTGCCCCCAGCTGTATTTTTCATAATACGCGGTACTGACAAGCAGCCTGCATCCTTTGATCGAAGTAGGCGTGGCGGATCGTAAGACACTAGCAGTTCGCTCAGGTACTGCGGCGCGAGACCATTTAATGCTTTATATGTCAAAAGTAGTATTTTAAAGTCAATGCGAAATTTCACAGGGAGCCAATGGAGTGAAGATAAGATAGGGGTGATGTGCTCATATCTTCTGGTTCTGGTGAGGACTCTCGCTGCTGCATTCTGGACTAGCTGAAGCTTATTTATGCATCTAGCTGAACAACCAGACAGTAAGGCATTACAATAGTCCAACCTAGAGGTGATAAAAGCATGAACTAATTTTTCTGCGTCGTTTAGCGACAATAAATTTCTTATTCTGGCAATATTTCTGAGGTGAAAGAATGCTATCCTGGTAATATTATCTACATGTGCTTCAAATGAAAGGCTGGAATCAATAATCACACCAAGGTCTTTCACTGTTGCATTTGATGGAACAGAAAGGGCATCTAAAGTTACGGTGTGATCTAAAATTTTACTCCTAGCTGTATGCGGTCCTATGACTAGAACTTCTGTCTTATCCGGATTTAGCAGAAGGAAGTTAATTAGCATCCAATTTCTTATGTCCTGCACACATTGCTCAATTTTAGTAAGCTGTTTTTTCTCATCAGGTTTTGCTGAGACATATAACTGTGTATCGTCAGCATAACAATGAAAACTAATACCATGCTTACGGATTATGTTGCCCAGAGGAAGCATGTAAAGGAAAAAAGCAGTGGACCTAAAACTTAACCCTGCGGAATGCCAAACTCCACCAGAGAACATGCAGAATAATCACCATTTAAGTCTACATACTGATAACGATGGGTCAGATAGGATCTGAGCCAGGAGAGGGCTGTACCCTTAATTCCCACTACATTTTCTAATCTGTGAAGAAGAATAGCGTGATCAACGGTGTCAAAAGCTGCACTGAGGTCAAGTAATACAAGCATAGTTACACAACCCTGATCAGAGGCCAATAGAATGTCATTTACTACTTTAACGAGCGCTGTCTCTGTACTGTGATGAGGCCTAAATCCTGACTGATACAGTTCATGTATGCCATTTCTATGTATATATGAGCATAGCTGCTCCGCTACTATCTTTTCCAGGATCTTAGAGATAAAGGGGAGGTTTGATATTGGTCTGTAACTGGACAGCTGACAGGGGTCGAGGTCAGGTTTCTTAATTATTGGTTTGATAACTGCTAATTTAAAAGATTTTAGATAACCAATGCTGAGTGAAGAATTAATTATTCTCAACAGGGGTTTTGTTATTGCTGGTACTATCTGTTTAAGAAAATGTGTCGGTACAGGATCTAATATACAGGTTGATGAATTTGAAGAAGAGATGAGTGAAATTAGTTCATTCTCTTCAAGGGGAGTAAAGTATTCTAGGTTCTGGTCTGACATGGCTAGATTAACATCTGCATCAATTACATTGTTCGGTTTCAAAACCTCAATTTTATGCCTAATATTTACAATTTTATTATTAAAAAAGTTCATGAATTCCTCACTATTGCACGATGTTGTTGTGGAGATTTCTGCAGTGGTCTTATTTCTGGTTAATTTGGCTACAGCATTAAATAAGAATCTAGGATTATTTTTGTTATTTTCTATAAGAGTGGAGAGATATGTTGATCTAGCTACACTAAGAGCTTTTCTATAGTTCAGGATGCTCTCCTTCCATGCTATTTGAAATACTAGCAATTTAGTTTGACGCCATTTACGTTCTAATTTCCGAGCGGTCTGTTTTAAAGTGCGCGTGTGATCGTTATACCAGGGAGCAAGTTTCTTATCTCTAATAATTTTTCTTTTGACTGGAGCTACATTATCTAAGGTATAGCGAAATGTCGACTCTAAATATTCAGTCGCCTGATCGAGTTCTGTGGGGTCAGACGGTGATCTAATCAAAGTTGGGAACTCTGGAAGATTACTGATAAAACTCTGTTTGGTGGTTGATGTGAATGTACGTTTCATACGGTAGCCCGGCGCTGTGCGTACATTATTACTGTGACACACTTGAATTGAGACAAGATAGTGATCTGAGATAACTTCAGATAGTGGAATTGTGAATAAATTTCTTATACTTAATCCGAATAATGTTATTAAACCTAAAGTGTGACCTGCTTTATGAGTGGGTCCTACTACACACTGATTTACTCCTACCGAGTCCAGTATGGACATAAATGCAGTTCTCAGAGGGTCTTCTGGATTCTCAAAATGAATATTAAAATCTCCAGCAATTAACACTTTGTCTACAGAAACGACTAGATTTGAAAGGAAATCTGCAAATTCACTAAGAAATTCCGAGTACGGCCCTGGAGGTCTGTAAATGACAATTAGCGGGATCGACTGAGCTGACTTAATATAGTTAAATACACTTATGTTACTATAAAGAATTTCAAATGAATTAAATTTGTGTCCGTGTTTTTGTACAATATCTGATTTATATCTGATTATATCTGATTTATATTTGATTAATATCTGATTATATCTGATTTATATTTAATTATCTCTGATTTATATCTGATTAAATTTGATTTATATCTGATTATATCTGATTTATATTTAAATATATCTGATTTATATCCGATTTATATCTGATTATATCTGATTTATATTTAATTATATCTGATTATATCTGATTTATATTTAATTATATCTGATTATATCTGATTTATATTTAATTATATCTGAGGCCTAAAACTGATCTCGAAATATCGGAATGCAGGCGTTTTTCTCCTGTTTATCCGATATGTGTCACATATGAGCAAAAAAATCAGAATTGGGTCAGATTTAACTGACGTGTTAACGTAGCTTCAGATCACAATATTCTGTTGTTCATGTTAAACACTAATACTCTGTGTGTGTGTGTGTGTGTGTGTGTGTGTATGTGTGTGTATGTGTGTGTGTGTGTGTGTATATGTATGTATGTGTGTGTGTATGTGTGTGTGTGTATATGTATGTGTGTGTGTGTGTGTGTGTGTGTGTATGTGTGTGTGTGTGTGTGCAGCTGGAAGCTGTTTGAGGACATGATCGCACCGTTCCGGCTGTACGAGGGCTCGAAGGACACGGCTGAGGCTGAAGCCCTGAGGAAGGAGAACCCCTGGAAGATCACTGACGCTGAGCTGGACCGCTTTGAGGAGAAGGTCTCACTCACACACACACACACACACACAGATCATTAGGTAGAGGAGAGAGTGAACGGGTATAAGAGGGATCAGTCGCTCCGTGTCTGGGAGAGGAAACAAACACAGGAGAGGATGAATGTTTGTGTGTTGTTTCTGTACAGACGACTCTTCAGGTGCGTCTGAATGAGTTACTGCAGGAGAGCTCCAGAGCAGCTAAACTTATCATACTGTAAGTCATATACACCTCTCTCACACACACACACACACACACACACACACACACACATCTGACAGACCTCTCTCACACAAACACAGCTGTCTCACATGCACATGTCTGACACAAAGCTGCATCACACACACCTGTCTCACACACCTTTCCCCACACACACTTGCATCTCTTTGCTTATGCTCTTTTCCTACACAACACAATATACACATCTGTCTCATACACTCGAATTTAAACACACACAACTGTAATAATTACGTTATTATTATTATTATGCAACATCATGTGGAATCCAGACAATGACCCAGTGTGTGTGTGTGTGTGTGTGTGTGTGTGAGACAGGAGCATGCCGATCGCCCGTAAAGGCTCTGTATCTGATCACCTTTACATGTCGTGGTTGGAGGTCCTGACTAAAAACCTGCCCCCCACTGTGCTGGTGCGCGGGAACCACAAGAGCGTTCTCACCTTCTACTCATAAAGGCAGTGTTCCAATCCCATTTTCACTATGTCCTATGCCCTACTGCCTCAGGAGAGATTATAACACATATTTAACCTGTAGTGTCCTAACCTAACCTTAACCTGTTAGCACCATGATCACGTTCTCTAATGACACGTAATGATTGATTAGCTCATACCGGGGAATTAACCATGGAGAAGTGGATGAGGGTGCAGGAATGAGACACAGCCCATGAAGAACACACTACTGCTCTCTAGTGGAAATGTACATCTCTACAGTTAGATTTAATGTGTATGTGTCCTACAGGTCATAAAATAAAAGCTGAAAGTAATTGCTTATGATGAATGAATGCATAGAAGGATTTAAGATGAAGTGTAATTTGCTGCAGTGAGTCACTAAGCGGATGGTTGGAAGGATGATGGATAAATAACGAGTGAAGAAATATGACAGATGATATTGGTGGATATTTGCAGTATAAATGTAATAAATGTATGTCAGATAATAATAATGGATCTACAGATTGGTGATGGATGGGGGGGTAATTATAAAGACACTGAGTGGTATTTTCGAGGCTGTTTTTTTTTTGTCCTGTAGGTTTTTGTATATTTTGCACCTTAGTTAGGATACAGCTGGGGAAATAACTACACATATTAAACAAATAAAGGTCTCTGTATTTATAAAAGCTTTGGGTCTCTTCTAATGAAATAATAAATAGATTTCACTCTGGACATTTTATATACTATAAATGTAAATTCTTGTAATTTACTCAATAAAATATTTAAACAAATTCTTCCTTAAACTTCCTATTTTTGTTACAGTGCCTGTTCTTTTCTTTCTCACCTCTTGCACTTTAAAGCAGCATAAGTGTAACAGTAATATACAGTACATTCTGTTACAAGAGCAAAGAGAACTGCTGGGGAGCAGGATGGATGATGGATATATTCCAGTTCCAGGATTATTATGTTAAAGTTTAAATGAACTAATGGAGTCTCGACTGCAAAACTCTTCTGGTCTAAGTTTCCCCATCAGTGCTTGATAGATCTACCAGAAGTGCAAATAGTAGTGTACAGTATATATAGTACTGTATATGAAACTATATATATATACACTCAGCATAAAAAAGAAACGTCCTCTGACTTTCAACTGTTTTTACTTTCAGTAAACTTAATGTGTAAATATTTGTATAAACACTAAAAGAGTCAACACCATAAGACATAAACTAAAAATGTTTCCCAATGTGTCCCTGAATGAAGGGAGGCTCAAAATCAAAAGTACCAGTCAGTATCTGGTGGCCACCAGCTGCTTGAAGTACTGCAGTGCATCTCCTCCTCATGGACTGCCTATTGCGGACAGTCTGAGCACTGATGGAGGGATTGTGTGTTCCTGGTGTGACTCGGGCAGTTGTTGTGGAGCAGGGACCCTGGGCATCTTTCTTTGGGTGTTTTTCACAGTCGGTAGACAAGTCTCTTTAGTGTCCTGCGTTTTTAGAACTGTGACCTTAAATGCCTACTTTCTGTAAGCTGTTAAGGTCTTAACGACCATTCCACAGGTGCATGTTAATTAATTGATTATGGTTAATTGAACGTGCATGGAAAACATTGTTTAAACCCTTTACAATGAAGATCTGTAAAGTTATTTGATTTTTAGAACATTTTTGTTGAAATACACAGCCCTAAAAAAGGGATGTTTCTTTTTTTGCTGAGTATATATATGTGTGTGCTAATAATACATAAGCAGGCATTTACCATAAAATTGAGCAAGGATGTAGACACACTACCTGTCAAAGGTTTGTGTGTGTGTGTGTGTGTATATAGTAGCTGTAGTGAGAGGCCTGTAATTTTCATCATAGGTATACCTTATAAGAGACAAAATAAGAAAAAAAAAACCTTTGCAGAAAAACAGCCCCAAAGCATGATGTTGCTCACAGTTGTGATTATTTTGACCCCACAGGATGAGATCTTGCCGGAGCCCCGGATCGAGGGAGATTATCAGTGGTCTTGTAGGTCTTCCGTTTTCTAATAATTGCTCCCACAGTTGATTTCTTTACTCCAAGCTGCTTACCGATTGCAGATTCAGTCTTCCCAGCCTGGTGCAGTTTAGTTTCTGGTGTCCTTTGACAGCTCTTTGGTCTTGGCCATAGTGGAGTTTGGAGTGTGACTGTTTAAGGTTGTGGACAGGTGTCTTTTATACTGATAATGAGTTCAAACAGATGCCATTAATACAGGTAACAAGTGGAGGACTGAGGAGCCTCCTAAAGAAGAAGTTACAGGTCTGTGAGAGACAGAAATCTTGCTTGTTTGTGCAGTAGGTGACCAAATACTTATTTTACAGAGGAATTTACCAATTAATTCATTAAAAATCCTACAAAAAACTTTTTTTTTTACATTTTGTCTCATAGTTAAGGTATACCTATAATGAAAATGACAGGCCTCTCTCATCTTTTAATGTGGGAGAACTTGCACCATTGGTGGCTGACTAAATACTTTTTTACCCCACTGTACTCGGCCACTGACGAAGACATGAACACGTTGTATAGGACATGTGACTTTACATGGTCTACTCACTTTTGTTGACGGCTATTTTGACAATAATGGCTGTATGTTGAGTTATTTTCAAAAGACAGTAAATCTGTACTGGTATACACGAGGCTGCACATTGACTATGTATCCACACTAACAGACCACGCTGAATAGTGTGTGTTTTCGGTATTCGCGGTGTATTGGCCCTTGTCGGCCACTGTAGGCAGCAGCGCCGCGCATGCGCCTTTCAGTCTGACCGCGGCAGCGCCGCGCATGCGCCTTTCAGTCTGAACGCAGCAGCCGAGCAGTGCGCAGCTTGAGTGTATAATTACATTAATCCACAGAGCTGTGTGTGAGAGGAACGCGCTGGCTTTCTGTCTGCAGGACACACTGAGGGGACATGTGCGGATGAAGACTTTAATCGGCATGTTGTGTTTCTGTGTCAAGTCTGTGCTGTACCGCGGACACAGGCTAGCGTTAGCACCGAGGAGATGCTGCTCTTCCCTCAGAAACGGTATCTCACTTTCTATATCTCTCACTGCAGATTAACATCCGACACCAGGGTGTGTTTATTATATAAATAACGCGGAGTGGTGAGTGTGGAGGACCTGTTGTTACTCTATATTATTTATGTGACGTCTTTCAATCGTGATATATCTGCGTAGAAACGGCTGTGTGCGCGCAGCTCTCTGATTGGACAGGGAGGAGGGGCGGGACTTAACATCGCCGCTTATCATTGGTTTAAAAAAAGCGCGGGGAGGCGGGGCGCGCGCCCTTTAAATTCAGGTCAAACTATTGGCGGGAGAGTTTTGGCGCCGGCGGTGTGAGGAGATTTACCTCAGGGACATCAGTGGCCTGCATTCCTGTCAGTTTTCCCGAATTTGTTCCGTATTTCCTGGTTTTACGCCGCGGTGCTCGTGTTTCAGGCAGAATGCCGTGCTCAGGAGCGACAGACGGAGCCGCAGTGTCCCCTGTGAAGAAGAGCAGGACTGAGGAGCTGAATGGAGGCATCGTGCTAAAGTTCGCTAAACTGTCCGAGCATGCTACTGCCCCGAGCCGAGGCTCTGCTAAAGCCGCGGGGTACGACCTGTACAGGTACGAGCAACACACACACATTAAAAAATATATTTATCACCTTGAATTGGGTTACTAAAGGGTTATGAGGAAAAAAAAAATGTTTCTGAAGTATTCTTTGCTTTATCTCCTCCATTGCACATGACACTTTCTCAAGTCACTTTTCATGCATATTTGCACAGCCATTGCCACTTTATTTCTATATTTTGTAATATTTTTATTATGCCCTTACTTGTACAGTTCATTTTACTTGTGGTACAAGTTATAATGAGGACATTTGGGTCTCAGGAGGATAAAACAAGATGTTGCTTAAATGTCGAGAGAGAAAATTCACAACATTTCACAAAGCGAATGTGCCTAAAGTTCACCCTGTCCAACAGTCACAAGGAAGTGAAGACTTTATTCACATCACTTTTGTTGTTGTTGCCTGTATTAGATTAGAATACATATTGAAGGTGTATGAGATGGTGGTGATGGTTTGTTTCTCTCTCAGTGCATATGATTACTCGATCGCACCGATGGACAAGGCCATAGTAAAGACGGACATCCAGATCGCCGTTCCTGCAGGGTGTTACGGCCGAGTCGGTATGGACACACCACGTCTCCACATTTGTCACTTACGATTGTGTACAGCCTTTTGTTGTTTTCGCCATCGCCATGCGGCTTCACACACCCACCCACCCACCCACACACACCCGGTATGTATATTTATTTATATGTGAATACGCAGAGGTTATGATCTTTTTCTTTTGTGATTGTTGCTCCTCAGCTCCTCGCTCTGGTCTGGCGGCAAAGCACTTTATCGATGTTGGAGGTGAGTGATTTGGTCCGACTCGGTCAGTATAGTGTGTTACTGAGTGCATGTCGGTGATTATAGGTGTTATAACTGACACCGGTACAGTCTGAGCTCCTGCTAACCGCATGCTTTCCTGTTTAGCGGGTGTGGTCGATGAGGACTACAGAGGGAACGTCGGGGTCGTCCTCTTCAACTTTGGCAAGGAGACGTTTGAAGGTGCGGAGAGGTCAAAGTCGGTGCGGAGAGAGAGAGAGAGACTTGATGTAGATTTGTGTAATAAACGTGTTGTGTTTGATTTGCAGTGAGGAAGGGAGACAGAGTGGCTCAGCTAGTGTGTGAGAGGATCTGCTACCCTGACCTGCAGGAGCTGGCGGTAAAGACACACAGTCCGAGACATTTATGATCATCTAAAGAGTTTACACAAGTTTATGTACATTGTATTTTCTCTTGCTCTCACTTTGTGTGTATGTATGTAATATATATAATGTACACACATATACATACATACCACACCCTCCATGTTCTAAATACTCTGAGGAAGTAGTGTGTTCAACTGCATTAAACCACTGCCTCAGGTTGCATCCTAAACATATCTCTGTTCTAGTCTCATAAATAAATCAATAACTAGTTAATTTGGTAGTAAATGTCCCCCCCCCCCCCCTTTCCTTTCCTTCCCAGACGCTGGATGAGACTGAGAGAGGTGCTGGGGGATTCGGCTCCACTGGGCGGAGCTAAAAATGTTGGTTTTATTTAAATAAATGTTTAAAAAAAAAAAACAGCTTTGTATTTCAAATGTTTTCTGCATAATTATGAGTTTGTGCTGATGTAGTACAGTGTTGGACCACCAAATGGTGCTATTATATTCATTCAGTTACTGTAATGTTAATGATTTAAGTTTTTTTTGTTTAGGATTTAAGAATAAAACTTGGTGTTTATAAATTAGTCTGAGAACTATGGTATTTCTGATGCTCTTGTTACTCAGGACAGGAAGGTAAGGTTTTATAAGGGAGAGATCACTTGCACCAAAATGTGTTCGTGTCCCCAAGTATGGGTCTAAAAATGACCACTACTTTAAGTTTTGTAGTAAAATAGTTACTTCCTGTAGCTACAAACATTTTTTTTTTTTCTCTCCTGAAGTTAATATGATGTTGGTGTCATGTGACTGAGAAACCGCAAAGCAGCGTAAACTCCTCTGTCCTAAAGATATTTCAGCTTTACCTCTGACTGTTACACAGGGCTCACACTGGAGACTCCTTACACTCATGTCGCACATCTTACGGAAAACTTTGTAAAAAGGACATGATTTTTAAAGTCTGTTTATAAGGAGTCTGCAGTGTTTACTGTTAAGTGCCATAATTATAAATAAAGGACGGACTCGTGCACTCTTAAAACCATAACGTTCTTTTATTGTGAATGTACACCTAATCTTCTCACAGATGTGAACACTGGATGCCGGTGGTGTCTCGTTAAAGGCACTGACTTATGATGCGAGTGTGTGTTTTTGGCCTGAGTGGCCTCAGTGCAGTAATCTCCTCTCTTACTTTTTCTCCCTCTGAAAGGTGAAATGTACAGTTATACAAAATGAGAATAAAAAAAAGTAGTTGGTCTTTATAATGAGCACCATTGTGAGCCCTTTGGTCCAGGGCACTATACATGTGTTTATAACAGATCCCCGGATTAAACGTGGCGTGGTTACAGTGATACACACACGTACTGCGCAGAGTAGCGAAAGGCATTAAGTGGCGTCAGTCTGACAGTTTGCAGTGCATTCATAATGATGTTATTAGCACCAGTAAATACGATTAAAACACTGAGCTATGATAGACAGCACAGAAACGACAGAAGCAGAGTCCTTTATAACCACAATGGAACCCCCCCCCCCCCCCCCCCCCAAAAAAAAAAAAAACAACAAACATCAGTTCAGGTGAAAATAAATACCACACAATTTCCCCTTTAGCCTAAAATCTGTGTGAGAAAACCTGAACAACTCAAAAAACCCTTTGGGTTTGCACTGGTCTTACACTGGAGGCTTCCCATCACCTGCACTCATATCACATGTGACAAGTCTCTGGTGGGCGTGGCCTGTCTAGGCTTATTCATTACAATAAGGAACATTAGCTGTGTCTCAGTTTGGGGGCAGTCTTTTGAACAATGTGGTTTACATTAGTTTCAGTTTTTGTACTTTTCCCTGACTCACTAAAAGCTATTCCTATTTTAATTCTGGTGTTCATACTTCCAGCTTTATCAGGTAGAAAATATTGGAAAGGGAAGTCTGTCATATTGTTATGACATCAAGTGTCCTAGAAATCAAGGTGTATGTGGTATAAGTTTGGAAATTCTAAATAACATTTCCTTTTAGAAGACTGGGCAGATGCCCTCATCCCGAGAGACTTAGATTTATCTCATTACACATCTGAGTAGGTGAGGGTTAAGGGCCTCGCTCAATGGCACAACAGGGGCAGCTTGGCAGTGCTAGGGTTTAAACCCTAATGATCCATAGTCCAACATACTACCCCCTGAGCGACACCTGCCTGTTCTGCATAAATGCTAAGTTATTGAGTTCTAAATTTAGAGGCTTGACTGAGGAACTGGGGAACCTTCAGACCACATTCCCTGGAAGATCTGTCCAAGTTGAGAAAATCTACTGAATTGTTGTTGTTCCTGAAATCGCAGAAAATGAACCACCACCTGTCACTGTGCTGATGTGAGTGTAGTGTTAGTGTGTTAGCTGCTTTAGCCTCCAGCGCAAAATTAACAAAGCAAACAAAACCATGCATTAAAATACATTACAGGATAAAGAGGACATTGTGGTCATTTATTTTTTACCAAAATACAACTTAAAAACTTTTAAAGCTTACAATTTAAAGTGGTCAAAAAACACAGACTTGGTCAGATGAGTGATTTAATAAGTGATATTACTGTCCAGGTCCCTGCTCGAACATTCAGACAATGTTTATTCAACCCTTTTAGCTTTATCACTGTTTCAATACTGTTTTTATCTGCCCTCGAGCACTTCTCCTGGTCCCCTTAGATATCTAAGATGTGCTAGATGATTGAGATACATATTGTGTAACTGGTATAAACACAGAAAGCTGTCCAGTTGGATGGATTGACTAACCATGTTCACCCATATTATTTATTTAAAGCAAGCTAGTCAGCCTGGTTTATTCTACTAGCTAGTTAGCATGCCAGCCGATAAGCCATTCAGTTGTCATGCTAGCTAGCCGTTCAGCTTTTTTCTGCATTTTAATAATATAATTAGCTTATAATCACACAGGAGAGTTAGCGAGCTGACATGACTGTACACGTTGCGAAGGAAGCAAGTGACTCGGAGAAAACTGCTAGAGCAAGTGCGCACTTACTCGACAGGGAAGTGGACAAGGGCACAGGACAAACAATGCTGTAATTCAGTATGTGTGCTGAATCAGATGAAACACGTTTATGCTGCAGCTTCGAGTTCTATCAAATGTAGATGCGTGCTGTTATTACTGTTAGGATTATTTCTGAGACACGATGTGGAGAGACAATATCTCTGATGTGGAGATCTTTTGCTGTAGTGAATAAGAGTCCTCCTGGATCGTTACTTTGGTACAAAGCTAATGCAAATCGATTTGTAGTTTAATGTGTAGCGTTTTTCCCAGTTCTCCACTGAGGTAGTCTTTATCGTTCTCATCCTCTAGCGCATCCAGCTCCTTCTTAGCGTACCTGGGAACGCCACTGATTTGTAAGTAATAAACTCCAGGCAGAAGGTTGTGCCGCTTGTTTTTGGACACATGGAGGAAGCTCACTCCGTCCCTCTGGTTGAGTTTGAAAAGTCCGGCGTCATTCCCGAAGTCGATCGCATACCGCACATGGTTTTTGAGCATGGAGAGAGCAGGCAGGAACTCCATGATGTGATCTTTAACACTCAGCTCGCCAATGCTCAGGTTAAAACGAATGATGTCATCAACATCCACACTGGCTGAAGTAATCACTTCCTGATTGACCTGGAAGTAGAAGAGATTAAACACTGGTAATAAAAATATGATTATAGTAGTAATGTTCATCATGTGGAGTTCATGATGGATTTGCAATGATAACACAACCCCTCTGGATGCATAAAACCAAAACTCAAATTCGTAACTCGTAACCACATCGTAACACAAACCCATTCCAGTACATTACACACATCGGGACATCCCCATACCAAAACTAGTATCAGGCATCAGTCTCATAGTCTCAGTATGTTCCCAACAAATTCTTGGGTTTCTACCTGGAGGAGAATTTCATCTGATCCTTAATCCAACCTGATCCAGGATCAGCTTCCACCACTGATTCTAACCATTTCCTGTAGAGGAACAATCGAGAGCATCCTGAGCAGCATCACTGTCTGGTTTGGGAGTTGTCCCATCTCGGGCCCCAACACCCAGCGGATAGTGAGGACAGGAGATTATCAGGCTCTCTCGTCCCTCTATTGAAGACCTCTCTCTGGGACTAGATGAATAAACCAGTTTTTCCTCTCTTTGCTGTGATTTTTACAATAAATTTAAATTTATGGTGGCAATTTGGTTTGACTTAGCCAATTATGTGTCTTAGTTAACTAGTTAGTTCTGTTAATTTATGTTGTGTACTCCTTGTTCCTGGAGGAACGTTGTTTCGGTTGAAATGACAATAAAAGCCGACTTGACTTGACCGGGAACTGCTGGAAGGCAAAGGTTGTTTAGGCTCACTGCCCATCCTCCCCCTAGTGGCAAACATGAGAGTCACAGTCGGGACAAATGGATGTCCTCCTATATAGATGTGGATTTTAAATTAAATATGTAATAAAAGTTTTATATCTATGATGTTTTTGCATAGTTAATGTTGTGACTTCAGCAGTTTATGTAACATCCATTATATCCATCAATCTATCCAATCCTCTGCCCATCCATCTATCTTATACATCCATCTATCCACCAAATCTTCTGCCCATCCATCCATCCATCCATCCATCCATCATTTTAAGCATCCAGTCCTGTATCTCTTCTTTTTAAGGTTTTTATCTGTCATTTACTACTTTCATCTGTTCATGCCATCCATCCATTCTTTCAAGGACACAGGTCTTTATGCTCAGATCAGCCATAACACTAACACTCACTCACTAACTCACTCATCTTTTATACCGCTTTATCCTGTATTCAGGTAACACTAACACATTAGTACTAATTATCAGATACACCCTTTTAAACTGGTGACAGGATCAGGGGTACCTGAGGCTCACCATGCTTGCAGGGACCAAAGGCCAGTCCGTTCTCACAGAAATGCCAAGGCAGCAGAACCCAAATCCTAGGTGGTTTTAATGCAATGACTGACTGACAATCCATCTATTCCCCCTGTTGTGTACTTGCATGCTGCACCCCGGTGTGTTGTGTACCTGTGTGTCGTCCTCCTCAGTAGTGTTGCTGCTGCGTCGTTGTCGTCCCTTCCTTGGATAGCCATTAATCTTACACTCATAACATGCTTCAGGTGAGAGAGCGTTCTCCTCATCTCCTGGAGGTGGACTACTGCTGCTAAAGCCCACTCCTGACACACAATGCCTACACCAACACAGAGGATAATCATAAGCTCTTCACTCCTGTGTAGCAGCTTCGCTATTTGTACAGTTTTTATAATGAAATTGTTATAAATAACAGTAAGGAAATGTTTTTGTCTTTGTGTGTTTATGTGTGTGTCTCACCCCTGTCCAGCCCTGAAGTATCCGGGTGGACACACACAGACAAATCCCCCGTCGGTGTTGGAGCAGCCGTAATTGCAGGGGTTCTGTGAAGACGAGCACTCGTTGACGTCCTCACACCCACCGCTGGTCTGACCGAACATGAACCCGCTTGGACACACACAACGGAAACTGCCCAGGGTGTTGTGACACGATGCGCTACCACACACCTGCCCACTCTGACACTCATTCTCATCTAGACACAAACATACAGCTCTGAGTACCACCCTGTTTGTGTGTGTATGTGTGTGTGTGAGAGAGATAAAGGAAGTTGCTGACTCCTCACCGACACACTGGTTCCACTGGTAGTGCTGCAGGTAGCCGTGGGGACAGCTACACCTGAATCCACCAATCAGATTCTGGCAGCCATGATTACATCGATGCTCTCCATCACACTCATCAACATCTACACACACACACACACGTACACAATCTAATATACGTAATTAATGTGATTTTAAATAAAAAAAACCCTGCATGGGAGAGTGTGTGTGTGTGTGTGTGTGTGTGTGTGTGTGTGTGTGTGTGTATGTGAGAGCCACCTTCGCAGCGTTGCCCCCCCTGGTCGAGTGAGAACCCTCTCTGACACTCGCAGCTGAAGCTTCCAGGACTGTTCTGACACACTCCGTTAGGGCCGCAAAGACCGGGGTCTGACGTACACTCATTATTATCTACACACAAACAGAGAGGATGTGCAATGTATAAACACTTAGCATGGTGTTCACAGCACAAAAGTATGTACACCCATGACCCTGCCGTATGTTAAAGCCACACAGTTGTACAGAACATCTGT
Organism: Clarias gariepinus; assembly: GCF_024256425.1. Classification (NCBI taxonomy): domain Eukaryota; kingdom Metazoa; phylum Chordata; class Actinopteri; order Siluriformes; family Clariidae; genus Clarias; species Clarias gariepinus. Next base: position 159,762 of record NC_071106.1, read on the forward strand.
TCCCTGCAGCATTACAGTTCCCATCGCTGAACCTAAGAGGGGCTACAGACTTGAAGACGTGGTGCGTTAAGAGTGCGTTGGAGTGGAAGAACTCGAGTCTCCCGCACAGAGCCCTGACTGAACCATCAGCTTTGGGATGAACTGGGATTGGAGCCTCCTTGACATCCCGAAATCAGCACCTGAGCTCACTAATGCTCCTGTAAAGTGTGTGAATAAACACAAATCCACACACGTTGGATGTGTACAGCAACGTCTAGTGTACAGCCTTTACAGACGAATGGAGCAGAAGGGGTACACATACTTTTGGCATTATATTGCATTTGAAAATGTATTGTGTGTGTTACCGATGCAGGCTGTGTGATGTTGTGTGAATCCTGGGGGACACTTGCAGGTGAATCCACCGATGGTGTTGACACACAGGAACTGACAGTTGTGTTGTTTAGTGGCGCATTCATCCAGATCTACAGGGGAGAACATGGAGCAGAGCGAGAGTGTGTGTTTGTGTCAGTGTATGGAAGGACACACCCTGCTTACTGCAGAAACGTGAATGAAGGACAATGAAAGAGATCTACAGTACTCTCAGTGTGAAGGTACAGACCCAGATGTGTGTGTGTGTGTGCGTTACCTTTGCAACTTTTGCGGTCTTCCTGCAGGATGTAACCCCGTGGACAGGAGCACACATATCCTCCCTCGATGTTCTTACAGATGAAGTTACACGGTTTAGGAGCCTGAGCACACTCGTCCACATCTGTCCAGAGAGACATACAGATGTTTCCTGTTCCACTCATACACTAACCCAGTCACTCAGATCTTAAATATCACCAACACTCTAATAAAACCAGTGAAGCGTGGGACCCACTTCCATGTTTTTTTTTTACGATTTTAAAATCTGTTCTTGCCGTGGCTCCAACAAGCTTTAGCTAAAGGAAATATAATAGTGCTCTGCAAAGTCATGGAAGTATGGCCTTATACCTTCACAGTAACTTACAGTGAGATCTGAGGGTCTACAGATCACTAACTGGTGCAGACCCACAGGTTGAGTATATGTATACTTACCAGCTGCTTCATTAGGTACAACTGCTCATTAACTAGCTAATATCTGATCAGCCAATCACGGCATAGGCAGATGTGCTAAAGCGGCAGAAGACCACACTGGGTGCCGCTCCTGTCAGCTAGGAACAGGAAACTGAGGCTACAGGTCAAATGGGATCACCAAAGTTAAACAAAAGAAGATCAGAAAAACATGTTTCTGTTGAGACATTTGAGTAGTACGGTCAAAACTTGGTGCAGGGATAAGCAGTTCAGGCTGGTGGGGTGGTGGTGGTGTAATGGTGTGGAGGAGATACTCCTACTACTTGGCACACTTTGCGCCCCTTAGTACCAATTGAGCATGGTTCAAATACCCCAGCCTACCTGAGTATTGTTCTAGACCGTGTTCCTGACGCACCATGTCATAAAGCTAAAATCATCTCACACTGGTTTCTTGAGCATGACAGTGAGGTCACTGTACTGACAGGTCTCCACAGTCACCAGATTTCAGGGTCGCATCACGGGTTGTGCATAAGACAAATGCCAATATGGAGCAACATCTTTAAGGAGCACATGTTGAAGCTATGGCTGAAAGAATTCTCAGAGGAGTACCCTAAAGGAGAACCCTCTGAATCAGCTGTTCATCTGTTTACCCATGTTATAAAGGAAGAGGATGAACAGGATGGCATATGTAAGCTCTCTCTCTCTCTCTCTCTCTCACACACACACACACACACACACACACTCACCCACACAGATGGTGTTTATGATGTCTGTGCTGTATCCAGGATTACAGATGCACTTGTAGGAGCCCACTGTGTTCACACACCGTCCGTTCTTACACAGGTCCCTCATCACCTTACACTCGTCAATATCTGCACAAAACACATGCAAGTCCTGCTGAGAAAGTGACAAGTTTGTGTGTGTCTGAATGGTTTTAAAAAGGCAGGTTTCCCCCTGATGTGTGACGTTACGTGGTGAGTAGGCAGTAAAGCACACCCTGATGGTCGGTGGTGTATCCGGGACCAAAGGGACACAACTTTTTGTACTGTGTTGTTCCAGGATGTGGACAGTTCTCACAGTTTGGCCCCCAACCGCGTCCTCCGTTACAGCAGCACTCTGACTTGGTCACTTCCACCTGGCTGGAGGAGGAGATCGGACACATCGTCTGCAGCACCTCAGTGAAGCAGAAACCCTGACGATTATCTGCAACACAACACCACGAGTTAGCATCAGCACAGAGCACCAACACACACACACACTCACTGATACACACACTCACCGATACACTCTGTCAGTGTGGGGCTGGTTGTGAAGCCACTATCACAATTGCACTTGTAACTTCCCACGGTGTTCACACAATGGCCATTTTCACACACTCTGGGCTTCGCTGTACACTCGTTAAGATCTACGAACAAACACACACACACACACACACACACACACACACACAAGAATTACATCAAAAGTTCTCCATTGTTCCACAGGTCCACAGAATCTATGACAAGAAGTGTTCAAGCTCTTCTGAAGGCTCATGGAGGCTCAACACCTTACTAACACACTGCACGTTGTGTGTGTGAGAGTGTGTCTCACCTACGCACGCCTCTCCTCCTGGTTTCCGTGTGTATCCCACTGGACAGATACACATGTAAGTTCCGATCAGGTTCTTACAGGTCATTCCTTTGGACGTGCAATCGTCCAGACCTTCTGCACACTCGTCCTGGTCTGAAACATACAACACATTCTTTTATCTGTCTTTCATTTTGTGTGTGTGTGTGTGTGTGTGTGTGTGTATGCTTTTTTTTCCAGTTGTAGAGATATTGTGCGTATGGGTGTGTACCTCTGCACATCCTTTGATCCTCTCTGAGCACGTACCCTGCAGGACATTTACACTCGTAGGAGCCGTATGTGTTGATACAGCGAAATGCGCACAGCAAAGGATTCTGGGAACACTCGTTCACGTCTGCAGAAACACACCAACATTAGCATATTAGAGGTTTGGGTTAAGCTTAGAATCAAGAATGTGTATGTACATTTGTGTGTACCTTCGCATGTCATCATGGGTCCAGGTTCGAATCCCTCCTCACACGCACACTCGAACCCTCCGATCACATTGGTGCAGGTTCCGTTCCCACATGGGTTTCCCACTGTGCACTCGTCTATATCTGAGGAAGAGAAACACATCCAGGACGGAATCATAATCCCCTGTCTCAGCATTGAACAAGTTCTGTTCCGGTTCCGTTATTATAGACGTGTCAGGGTTCACTGTATCGGCTAATTACTGAGGACTGAGCCACCACATGAGAGGGGTTTATAAAGTGCAAAAGATCTTAGTGCTGCTAGATCAACGTACCTTTCCACTCCTAATAACTAAAACTAACAAAATAACAAAAATAAACCTAGACTCCTATTTAATATGGTAGCAAAATTAACAGAATTTAAAGAATATCAGATAATAATAATAATAATAATAATAATAATAATAATAATAATACAGAAATCTCTGCATCAATAACATGCAGTAGTGAGAACTTATTTATTTTCAATAACAAAATTGTAAAGATTAGGCAAAAAAAATCAGGCGTCAAAACCAGAAAAGTAAATGAACATTGATGCAGATGATTAGCGAACCGTATCAGATCAGAACCTAGAATATGTTACTCCCTTTAAAGAGACTGAACTCATTTCCCTCATCGCTTCTGCTAAATCAGAGCTAGTGTACTAGATCCTATACGGCTGTCCCCTTTCAGGTGTACTTGAGTAAAAGCAGAGATATCACAGGTAAAATATTATTAAAGTAGAAGTCCTTCATTTACTTTTCTACTTTAGTAAAAGTGTTAAATATTTTACTCTTAAATTTGCTAATACAGTTAGCTAAAAGCTAAAAAAGTGAGTAAAGCTCCATACCCATATAATAACTTTTAATTTAAATCACATTAATGCATTGAACCCCTGCACGTTCTATTCTGAATCACAACATGAAGAAAAATGTGATAAATGTGTTCTTAGTTTAATGTAAGTGAAGAAAATCTAATATTAGTCTGTTTAAAAAAATAGCAATGACATTCATCTTTATAAAGTGATGAATTTACAGTTTAAACAGAAATGCTTGAAGTTTAATCTTTCTTGTGCATCTCTGATGTTTAGTTGTATAACCTGCTGTCTGAGAACTGCTTCACATCTGTGACATCTGTACTACACGCCACAATTCCTCTGTGTTTCTTGGTTTTGTCTCAGAAACAGCATTTTTAATGTCAGCCCACAAGTTTCCTATTGGATTAGGGTCTGGGGATCGGGCTGGACACTCCATAACGTCAATCTACCAAGAGTAGATTAAAAAGGTCTACCAAGATGCTGCTGGCCTACTGGTGTGTTTGGGGTCGTTGTCTTGTTGAAACACCCATTTTAAGGACATTCCCTCTTCGGCATAAGGCAACGTGACCTCTTTAAGTATTCTGATGGACTCAAACTGATCCATGATCCCTGAAATGTGATAAATAGGCCCAACACCACAGTACGAGAAGCTTCCCCATATCACGATGCTTGTGCCTCCATGCTTCACCGTCTTCACAGTGTACTGTGGCCTGAATTCAGTGTTTGGGGGCCTGACAAACTGTCTGCGGCCTCTAGACCCAAAAAGGACAATCTTGCTTTCATCAGTCCACAAAATATTGTCCCATTTCTCTTTAGGCCAGTCAATGTGTTCTTTGGGGAACTCTAACCTCTTCAGCACGTGTCTTTTTCCAACAATGGGACTTTGCGGGGGTTCTTGCTGATAGCTTGGCTTCACATAGCCGTCTCCTAATAGTAACAGCACTCACGGGTAACTTTAGATGTTCTTTGACCTGCTGGAACTGATCATTGGCTGAGTCTTTGCCAATTTAGATATTCTTTGATCATCTTCGATGGTAGTTTTCCGTTTTCTTCCACGTCTTTCTGGTTTTGGTCTCCCATTTTAAAGCATTTAATATCATTTTAGCAGAGCAGTCTATCATTTTCTGCACTTCTTTGTATGTTTTTTTTCCATTTCTAATCGACTTTTAAATCAAAGTCACTGTTGTTCTGAACAATGTCTGGACGACCCGTTTTACTCTGATGTTCACAGGAGAACCTTTTCTGCATTTATCCTTACATAAGGGGAACTTGTCTGACGCCTGTCTTTCACAGAATAATTTACCTCTCTAATTAAACTCCGCACTGCTATTATTTTGAACACGCCCCAATTCAATTAATGATTCAATTACACAGAATCAGGTGACTCCAGTCATGACTGTTGGGTCTGTTGGTTTCTGTTACTCCACTACACCTACAAGTAACATATATTTACCATGAAGAAATATAATTTCTCCCAAAAACAATTATTGATCTGATTACTGATGTTGGACTGATATTATTTTGAACAGAACTGTATATTTAAAGGTCTGATTCCTGTTTGATACGGTACACACCACTGTGGTTCTGTAACACAACACCACGCAGGAATGCAGTGGAGTGAAGGTTTATATATTTGCTGTAGGATGCAGTGGAGTAAAACTAAACAAAAACCCTTTAATAAAACTACTCAGGTTGAGTTCAAATATAATTAATAACAGTAACAAAGTAAACGCACCCAGTTACTTCCCAACTCCTTTTATACAACTGAATTATAAATCTGATTACTGAAGCCTTCTTTCAGCAGTGTGTGTGTGTGTGTGTGTGTGTGTGTGTGTGTGTGTGTGTGTGTGTGCCTGATTATCATCTGTTACCTGTGCAGTTTGCCCCTGACGAGTCCAGCGTGTATCCGATGTGACAGTCACAGCGGAATGAGCCATCAGTGTTGATACACTGAGCGTTGTGGCAGATGTTCGGGTCTTTACACTCGTCCGTGTCTGAGATTAAAATAATTATCAGTCCGTCATTAATTCACTCCTCAGTTATTAAACAATCAGGTGAGGAGCAGCTCACCTTCAGGTCCGTCGTCTGTCCCGTACGGCTGTCCTACGCTGTAGCAGAGCATGCTGAAGTCATCTTAAACACACACACACACACACACACACACACACACACACACCTTACATTAGGTTCTCCTGAAGTCTACAGTGAGCCTAACCCAGGTTTCTATAAATCTACAGCATTCTGGTCAAGTGTGTGTGTGTGTGTGTGTGTGTGTGTGTGTGTGTGTGTGTGTGTGTGTGTGTGTGTGTGCGTGTGCTTTCTCACCAGAGGTCCTGTTGGGACAAAGCTCACAGGGGTCTCCCCATCCTTGGCCAGGCATGGCGCTGCAGCAGCATTCTCCTTTAGTGGTGTTCAGAGGCTTTGGAGCGGAGCATCGTCCATTCTCAAACTTAGTGTAGCAAAAACTCACTCGTTTATCTGATAGAGGAAGAGAGAGACCAAACACACACACACACACACACACACACACAGTTAGTAGGTGTACAGTGACTGACTGGGGTTTAGTCTCTCACCTCCATCAGAGGATCAGACACAGAACTGAGCAGAAAGAATTTGGGTGGAGGTTTACTCCCTGCGCAAGAGTGATGCTGACGTGTGTGTGTGTGTGTGTGTGTGTGTGTGTGTGTGTGAGTGAGAGAGCGAGAGAGAGAGAGAGAGAGCGCACATTTGGACAGGTTACTGGTGTTCATGAATAGATGGCGAACACTCCATCATCTGTTTTGTATTACAGAGTAAAACCTGGTACACACACACACACACACACACACACACACACACAGTGTGAATGTACTGTTTCTTAAAACGTGTTTTTTATTTTCCTCTTCGATCCACACAGATAGAGGGATGAGATGATGGAAAGACTGAGAAAGTGAACGTGTGCTCGGTAAGCTCTTTGATTCTGTCCAAACTCTCTCACCCCCTGACCCTCACCCTCTCACCCTCACACCCTCACACCCTCACCCTCACACCCTCACCCCCTCACACCCTCACACCCTCACCCTCACACCCTCACACCCTCACACCCTCACCCTCACCCTCTCACCCTCACCCTCTCACACTCACCCTCACCCTCTCACCCTCACCCTCTCACCCTCACCCTCTCACACTCACCCTCACCCTCTCACCCTCACCCTCTCACCCTCTCACCCTTACCCTCTCACACTCACTCTCTCACCCTCACACTCACACCCTCACACCCTCACCCTCTCACCCTCACCCTCTCACCCTCACACCCTCACACCCTCACCCTCTCACCCTCACCCTCACCCTCACACCCTCACCCTCACACCCTCACCCTCACACCCTCACACCCTCACCCTCTCACCCTCACACCCTCACCCTCACACCCTCACACCCTCACACCCTCACCCTCTCACCCTCACCCTCACACCCTCACCCTCACCCTCTCACCCTCACCCTCTCACCCTCACCCTCACACCCTCACACCCTCACCCTCACACCCTCACCCTCTCACCCTCACACCCTCACACCCTCACCCTCTCACCCTCACCCTCTCACCCTCACACCCTCACCCTCACACCCTCACCCTCACACCCTCACCCTCACACCCTCACCCTCTCACCCTCACCCTCACCCTCACACCCTCACACCCTCACCCTCACACCCTCACCCTCACACCCTCTCACACTCACACCCTCACCCTCACCCTCTCACCCTCACTCTCACCCTCTCACCCTCACCCCCTCACCCTCACCCTCTCACCCTCACCCCCTCACCCTCTCACACTCACACCCTCACCCTCACACCCTCACTCCCTCACCCTCACCCTCTCACCCTCACCCTCTCACCCTCACCCTCTCACACCCTCACCCTCACACCCTCACCCTCTCACCCTTACCCCCTCACCCCTCACCCTCACACCCTCACTCTCACACCCTCTCACCCTCACACTCTCACCCTCTCACACTCTCACCCTCATCCCTCACCCTCTCACCCGTACCCTCTCACACTCACCCTCTCACCCTACCTCTGCCCTGTGTTTGTGTTTGATTTAGAATAATCTTTATATCTATAATAGTTTTTGAATAATCCCTCTCGGAATGTCTGACTAGCTTTTAAACTTTGTTAATGGATTTCCTGTTTGGGATAGGAATCTGAAGCTTAGCATCCCATATATGTTCTTATCACTTTCATTTTTCACATTTTTTCTAATCTTGTTTTTCACAGTTGTCATGCCACATGTACCCGTTAGGGGGCAACCAGTGAAGACAACTGGCACACTTGCCAATGACTTTATACCAGTTCCAGCTTGAGTTGAAGAAGTGCCAGAGACACGTGACCCACTGCAGGACGTAACTAACAGGACGTTTAGCTCGGGTGCTGTGAGGAGACCTTGTGGACAACATCCTGCTTTAACAGTTTATAGAGCCTTAGAGGAGAACTTGTTGCCCCCTGGTGTTAGGGCTGAGGTAACACAGGGGTTACTCTTATCTCATATTTCACCACAGGCCTGACACAACTAACTGGATTCTTAAACACATACATTTCACATTGTGCTCACATGTAGTTCTGTAGTCAGTGTATTCTTTGTTAAAAATGGGTTCCCTTGTTCCTTCTACATGAGCTGATGCCTAAACATTAAGCCACCATTATTATTTTCATATGATGAAAAAATTTACTGTCACATATAATTTACTGTAATGTAAATTATATGCAACAAGTAAACAAAAGACAATGTGAAGATTGTCGCTCTAATGTATAGAGTACATTGGGAATACATGGTATGCGAAAAATAGGTGGAAAAATTTGGTAAACAAAGTTGGTGAAATTGACCCTGGGGTGGGACAAAAGGTCCTTTTTGCACAGAGAAATTCTACCTTGGTTGAAAGAATATCACTCTGATGTGAAAGAATCCCATGAGAGATTCAACTCTTGTATGTAAAAACCATAACACACAAGTTTACCGGCTCACATACCGACTCTACAGGAACCATCCACGCTGAGGTCTTCCATAAACCATCACTAGTCTAGAGCTGCACTGGTTGGCAGTTTTCATTCTAATATTTCTATTTGACCAGCCAGAGCACTAGGTCTTGTCAGGTCTGCATGGAGACACAGTTGGGTGACCTTATAGTGTAATGTAATGTAAATGTAAGTCGCTCTGGATAAGAGCGTCTGCTAAATGCCTAAATGTAAATGTAAATGTTATAGACACAGGAGCAGACGAGGAAATTGACACCCTGAATCAGGTAGGTTACAGGATCTAACTATCCATCGAAGCTGTTTTTTGAGAAAGCTTCTCACAAAAGTCATTTCCTAGTTCATTCTTTCTCCTGTTGGAGTGTGTAGGGGTAGTTAGAAGGGACTGAAACAGGCTGCAGTCAAACACAGACATTTTATCATCTGGAATTAACAGCTTTGGACTACTAGACAGTCCGCTCACGGGGTGACAATCTGTTAGGAATTCTAGTTTTTCGTACCAAAGGAATATACAGTGGAACCTTGGATTACGAGCATATTTTGTTCATGAAATGGGCTCGTATTACAAAAAACTCGTAAATCAAAGCAAATTTTCCCATGAGAAATAATGGAAACTCAAATTATTCATTCCACAGCAGCAAAAACTAAATACATAAAAATAATTAACACAAAATATAGTAAAGTAAAAATAAAACAAATTAACCTCCACTTTACCTTTAAAAAAAGTAAAAATAAATCCTGACAGATAAGTGGTTTTGTTTATGCGTGCATGCGCTGTGTGTATGTGTGTGTGTGTGTGTGTGTGTGTGTGTGTAAGAGAGTTTTTTGACACCGTGAACCGGCACAGTGTCAAATTACGCGCGCAAAAATGGAAAAATGGACGGAGAAAATGGATTAACCTCTAATGAGATTTTCTTTAGCTTTACACTCGCACACACACGTGTGTTATAAAAAAAAGTACACCCACGCTGTACACACACGCTTTTAAACACAAAATAAAATATGTTTTATGCACACACACGTGGTCACAGTGTTATAGTAAACAGTACACGTGTGCACGGATGTTGATTATACCAGTGAGAGACGCGCACTAAGACCCAGCAGGGGAGACGATTACCCACAATTCAGCAGTGCAAGAGGGAGAAAAACCGTTCAGTAGTGATCATGTGACGCTCGGCGTCAAAACAAGTAGCGTATGCGTGATACATGATACTCGGTACTCATAAATCAAGACTTGTTTGTATTCCTTATCAAAATTTATAAAAACTCTTTGCTCGCATTGCAGAACACTCGCAAACTGGGTTACTCGCATTCCGAGGTTTTTACTGTACCTGTTTCGTTAAAAATACACACTAGTGGAGCAGAAAACACAGAAAAAACTCACCCACACACCTCCTCCCAGACGAGGAGAGCTGGAATCCTGGAAAACAGGTGCACTTGAAGCTTCCTGCTGTATTCTGGCATTGTCCAAAGATACAGATGTCTGGAGTCTGAGCACAATCGTCGATATCTATGAGAAAACATAGCTTACTGAGGCTTAGGGACAGGTATCAAGGCGCATTTTACTATAAAAAGTGGACAAAAGCAAACAGGAAGTGGAAGCGGTAAGTTTCTGGGCTAATGATCAAAAGGTTCTACATTACATCAGTTGTGTGTGTAGATTGTATTGTGATGGAATTGTGCGTCATTTTGGCTTAAAGCATCTGACATCCCGAGATTTTCGCTCTCTGCCTAATTTAACACTCTTCCTACGAAGCAACTTTTATACCTCAGGCAGCACTAGTGCTGGATATTTAGAAGCTGTTTTTAATTTCTGATTTTTCTTCAGGTTCTTAGCACAGACAAGAACACAGCAGGCTGTAACCAGGCCAGAGGTTAAACTCTAGCAGAAGTTAAACTTGAGTGTGTGACTGATTCAGGGATTATAAAACAGCAAGACGAATCACAACTAAGACCGTGCACCGTTACAAAATGAGACATCGCCAATTAGACACAGTAAACTAATACAATATCATGAAACTCAACACACATCTTGTTAAAGGAGGCTGTGTAAGGGCACCGCAGTTTTGAGCAGAGAACATCAGGAAAATTTTGTACTAGATAGGTGGCAAGCAGAAAGCAAACTGATAGACTGCACAAACACTCTAAACCTGCTAGCTACTTAGCCACGCTAGTCAGTTAGCAAAGCTAATTTTAAAATCTTAGCTAAGGAACTAGTTAGGGTTTGTTAGTCATGCAGATTGTGGTTTGTGCTAAACAAGAAAACAACTAGAGGTACAGTAACCCTGCAGAGGATTTACTTATCCTAAAACAGCATGTTAATATTTAGTGCTGTGTAGTAATACATGATCAGTGTTGGGGGACGTTACTTTTTAAAGTAACTAATTACATTACATAATTACTGTCTTTAAAAAGTAATCAGTTACATTACAGCGTTATTTTCCAATAAGAGTAACTAGTTCGAGTATTTTTTCATTGCAGAAAATTAAAAAACCCTTTTGTAATTTCTAATGCATGTTGTTTTAGTCAAGACCTTTATAATTATTCTACCATCATCACTCAGCGAAGTTTGGCCCATAATCTGGTAACTACTAATACCCCATCTCACCTACTAATACCCTCATCTCACCTACTAATACCCCTATCTCACCCACTAATACCCTTATCCCACCTACTGATACCCCTATCTCACCTACTAATACCCTCATCTCACCTACTAATACCCCTATCTCACCTACTAATACCCCTATCTCACCCACTAATACCCCTATCTCACCTACTAATACCCCTATCTCACCTACTGATACCCCTATCTCACCTACTGATACCCCTATCTCACCTACTAATACCCCTATCTCACCTACGATGTTTTGCGCGGTGTCTGTAAGTACGGTTCATCATGATTCACCGCGAGTTTTGGCGCTGTGATTAGGTTTTTATCTTTCTGTGCGTTTTCTGTGCATCGTCAAACGGTATAGGTGAGATAGGGGTCTAACAGGAGGAATAACAGAGGGGGACAGAGGCGGGTCTTGTGGGACGACTTTCACACACACACACACACACACACACACACACACACACACACACACACACAATAACAGAATCACTGCTGTCTGGCTCACAGAATACATAAATTACATAATTTGTCTGAATAACGGATTACATTTTTGAGAATATAACTCAAAAAGCAAGTACTCCTGCTTTGTTACGCGTTACACTCAACACTGTACATGAGTATTATAATTAAAAATGTCTCTAAATGTATGATGAGAGATTATCATACCTACGCACTTCTCGTCTAAGAGGTAATACCCAGGTGGACAGATACACCTGTAGGAGCCATCCAGATTTTGACAGGTTCCAGGACTACAAGTTCCAGGATGGATATCACACTCATTAACATCTGCAAATAAAAATAATAATCATAGAGAGAATAACTATGTACTGCCATGGAGAAGTAATGTCTTCAGCTTGTGATTTTGGACTGGGACTGGGTCTCCATGGTCAGAGTCTGGTTCTTCTCTCTCTCTCTCTCTCTCTCTTTCTCTCTGTGGTCAGCTTAGTCTAGTCCTGCTGTTTATGTTCAAAGTTTTAGTCTGGGACAGTCTTGATTTAGGTCTTGTTTTTCATACTCAGTCTGGTTTTTGTGTGCAGAATCATCAGCCCTCAGCTGAGTCTTGGCCGGGCTCTTTTTTTTTTTTACCGCATTCTTTGTTTTATTCTGACATAAGACTACATGGTCGGAGTCTGGTTCTCTGTCTTCATAACCATAGTCTGATTCTCTGTCTGCATGGTCAATGTCTGGTTCTTTGTCTTTATGGCCAAAGTGTAATTCTCTTCTCCATGATCAAAATCTGGTATTCTGTCTCTATGGTCAAAGTCTGGTTCTCTGTCTCCATGGTCTAAGTCTATCTCTTCATGGTCAGAGTCTGGTTCTCTGTCTTCATGGCCAAAGTCTAATTCTCTTCTCCATGATCAAAGTCTGGTATTCTGTCTCCATGGTCAAAGTCTGGTTCTCTGTCTTCATGGCCATAGTCTGGGTCTCTGTCTCCATGGTCAAAGTCTGGTTCTCTGTCTCCATGGCTGGAGTCTGGTTCTGTGTGTCCATGGCTAGAGTCTGATTCTCTGTCTCCATGGTCAGAGTCTGGTTCTTTGTCCCCATGGTCAAATTCTAGTTCTCTTTCTTCATGGCCAGAGTCTGGTTCTCTGTCTTCATGGTCTAAGTCTATCTCTTCATGGTCGGAGTCTGGTTCTCTGTCTTCATGGTCAAAGTCTGGTTCTCTGTCTCCATGACTGGAGTCTGGCTCTCTGTCTCCATGGTCAGAGTCTGGTTCTTTGTCCCCATGGTCAAAGTTTGGTACTTTGTCTCCATGGTCAGATTTTAGTTCTCTGTCTTCATGGCCAGAGTCTGGTTCTCTGTCTCCATGGTCTAAGTCTATCTCTTCATGGTCAGAGTCTGGTTCTCTGTCTTCATGGCCAAAGTCTAATTCTCTTCTCCATGATCAAAGTCTGGTATTCTGTCTCCATGGTCAAAGTCTGGTACTCTGTCTTCATGGCCATAGTCTGGGTCTCTGTCTCCATGGTCAAAGTCTGGTTCTCTGTCTCCATGGCTGGAGTCTGGTTCTGTGTGTCCATGGCTAGAGTCTGATTCTCTGTCTCCATGGTCAGAGTCTGGTTCTTTGTCCCCATGGTCAAAGTTTAGTTCTCTTTCTTCATGGCCAGAGTCTGGTTCTCTGTCGTCATGGCCAAAGTCTAATTCTCTTCTCCATGATCAAAGTCTGGTATTCTGTCTCCATGGTCAAAGTCTGGTTCTCTGTCTTCATGGCCATAGTCTGGGTCTCTGTCTCCATGGTCAAAGTCTGGTTCTCTGTCTCCATGGCTGGAGTCTGGTTCTGTGTGTCCATGGCTAGAGTCTGATTCTCTGTCTCCATGGTCAGAGTCTGGTTCTTTGTCCCCATGGTCAAATTCTAGTTCTCTTTCTTCATGGCCAGAGTCTGGTTCTCTGTCTTCATGGTCTAAGTCTATCTCTTCATGGTCGGAGTCTGGTTCTCTGTCTCCATGGTCAAAGTCTGGTTCTCTGTCTCCATGGCTGGAGTCTGGCTCTCTGTCTCCATGGTCAGAGTCTGGTTCTTTGTCCCCATGGTCAAAGTTTGGTACTTTGTCTCCATGGTCAGATTTTAGTTCTCTGTCTCCATGGCCAGAGTCTGGTTCTCTGTCTCCATGGTCTAAGTCTATCTATTCATGGTCAATGTCTGGTTCTTTGTCTTTATGGCCAAAGTGTAATTCTGTTCTCCATGATTAAAATCTCGTATTCTGTCTCCATGGTCAAAGTCTGGTACTCTGTCTTCATGGCCATAGTGGGGGTCTCTGTCTCCATGGTCAAAGTCTGGTTCTCTGTCTCCATGGCTGGAGTCTGGCTCTCTGTCTCCATGGTCAGAGTCTGATTCTCTGTCTCCATGGTCAGAGTCTGGTTCTTTGTCCCCATGGTCAAATTCTAGTTCTCTTTCTTCATGGCCAGAGTCTGGTTCTCTGTCTCCATGGTCTAAGTCTATGTCTTCATTGCCAGAGTCTGGTTCTCTGTCTCCATGGTCTGTGTCTGGTTATTTTGTCTCGATGGTCTAAGTCTGGTTCTTTTTTTTCCCCATGGTCAGAGTCTGGGTATCTGTCTCCAAAATCAAAGTCTGGTTCTGTGTCTCCCTGGCTGGGGTCTTGTTTCTATGTATCCATTGTCTGAGTCTGGTTCTCTGTCTTGGTTTGGGTCAAGCTGTTGTACTGCTTATGGTCTATGTGTCACAGTTAAAACCCTTACATACCTGTGTACCTGTGTGTTTGTGACCTTACCAACACACATCCAGCCGTCTGGAGAAAGTTCATAACCTTCACGACACACACATCTGAAAGATCCCACTGTGTTGATACAGTTCCCATTGCGACATATTCCTCTTTGCGTGGTACACTCATCAGTGTCTAAACACAGCACACAACATGGGGCACTGACGTTACAAACATTATTGTCAGATCGCATACCATTATGACTGCTCTATGGTGCTACATGAAGTGTGTTTGTGTATTTGTAGTTGTGCAATCGGGTAAACTGAACCAGAGGAAGACCCACTGGGCCGACGCCCAAGCAAAAACAAACCCAGTAGAGTCTGCTTCAGTTTCCCAGAAAGATTTCAAAACCATTAGATTTGGACTTCAGCTGAGCTGAGAAAAGTGTGTGTGTGTGTGTGTGTGTGTGTGTGTGTGTGTGTGTGTGTGTTATAAGAGATGCATGAATTTCCAATAGATTAAATGTTTTAGGTAACTGTATGTGTGTGTGTGTGTGTGTGTGTGTGTGTGTGTGTGAGAGAGAGAGAGAGAGATTGTTTTTGTGTTTGTGGGTGTGGTTTATATATATGTTTGTTTTGTTTGTGTAAGTGTGTGTGTGCGCGCGCGTGTGTTACCAATGCAGTCATCGTTGTGTGACAGTTGAAACCCCGGATAGCAAAGGCAGGTGTAGGAGCCGATGGTGTTCTTACATGTTCCATTACCACATGGCTGCCTCTCACACTCGTCAACATCTAAACACGCACAACCGCACACACATACAAACACAGTGTTAATCGAGCTTACACTTTATATTACTCAATCTGGAGATACACACCATTATACAGAATTGCAACAATGTAAAGTCACACATACACACACACACACACACACACATACCTATGCACATGGCGGGTGCAGTGGTATGCTTGTAGCCGTTGGGGCAG
This sequence comes from Clarias gariepinus, assembly GCF_024256425.1. Lineage (NCBI taxonomy): Eukaryota > Metazoa > Chordata > Actinopteri > Siluriformes > Clariidae > Clarias > Clarias gariepinus. The sequence continues at coordinate 175,421 of NC_071106.1, forward strand.
ATGCACCGGTATCCTCCCACCAGATCAATACACTGACCGGGACTACACACATTAGGGTTCTCTATACACTCGTTACGATCTGTGACACACATATCGTCGTGATTATCATCATTATCATCACCGTTACTGTCATCATTATCTCCATTATCATCATCATCAATACCATCACCATCATCATCATCGTTACCATGATCATCATAATTAGCATCATCATTACTATCATCATCTCCATCATCGCTGTCATATTCATCAGCGTCATCACCGTCATCATCTTCATCACAATCATCATCATCTCTCACACTCATTAACATCTAAACACATACACACACTGACCCAGACACAGTCCAGTGGGGGTGAGTCTGTATCCTTGTTCACACTCGCAACGATAGCTGCCTGCAAGATTCAAGCACCTGGCATTCTGCTGACACACAGGTCCGTTCTGGCACTCGTCAATATCTATAGGAGAAATATAACACACACACACACACACACACACACACACACACACACACACACACACTTAATACCTTCAGAAGGGACACGGTTGCTGTATTATCTGTACCCTGTCACACTCTGCCTAAACATCCAAGCACATGTATAATTCCAGCATTAGCTGTGACTTCTCTGTGTTCCTGCAGGCAGCAGCTCCCGCAGTTATTATTAGTGACATATTATCAGGAATGTAAAGTAGATGGCTTATATGGCCAAAAGTATATGAACAACTGACCTGTACCCATTCTAACACCAGGGGCACTAACATGAATTTTGTCCTCACTGTAGTGTACATGTAGTGTATTAAACACACAACAAACTGACCTTCACAGATGAGCAGTTTGTCGTTGTAGACAAAACCCATTGGACATTCGCACCTGAAACTGCCAATCAGGTTGATACACACTCCGTTCTCACACACTCCTGGGATCTCACGGCACTCGTCAATATCTGAGCAAACACACAGATCAGACCACACTCTGACACTTATATACAGAAAGAATAGAATCTCAGCTTAGCAAATGTGTTTGTGTGTGTTACCTATCACTTGTCCAGTGTAGATATCGATTTGGTATCCCGGCCTCTCGCTGCCACACAGGATCGCAAACTCGGCTAAAACAGAAAGCCACAATTACACGAATTTGAATGAAAAATACAATGATCCTATCACTGCAATGTGTGTGCATGTGTGTTACTACAATTGTATTGCTTCTTTATTAGATGAGTCATTGTTGTCCTGATGTCACTACTCTGAGATATTAAGACAGAAAGGCCAATGTGGATGCTTCAACAAGAAGAAACAATTTCCAAAGTTCTGGGTCATTTGTTTGCAGTGTTGTCAGACCACAGGCTGTAGGTCTGTAGGCAGCCACTAACCCCTGGGATACTGCAGCACTGACTGAGCTGGTCACCGATAGTTAGCGAGTGACAGTTAGTTTAATTAACATCGGTAAAAGTAGTTTTAAATTCTTACCAGTACTCTGTTGCCGAAAGGTTACTTATTGTGCTTATCAGCTTTGTTAACTTTAGGGTTCCAGGGACGAATCCCCAAAAGTGTAAATTGAAAGCTAGTGCGCTATGTATGGTGTGCAATCATTTTTTTCCTTACACCAAGTAGTGCCCTTGATCAGGGGTAAGAGTGAGATTTGGGATTTCAAATCATTAATTGTGAACAGAAGAAATTGGATGGTTCAGAGGCGATTCAGAAGACCTTGCATTACTGCAGAGCCAGCGTGTTGTTTAAGATGACATAACGTTATTAGAAGTGTGTTCTTGCTGAAAGTGCTTCTGTAAATGTGAGGTTTGGCAGGCAGCTGTTCTAGTACTGCGGACCATACAGACCTACTTACCCATTCTGCAAACGACAGTTAGTGTAATTAACCACTGTAAAACACCTGGGATGCCGAGTCATACATATAGTTGCACGTCCTTGTGCTATTACTGCCAATTATCACCACACATCCAATCAGATTATTCGGTTGAAACTAACTGCTGTATGATCAATGTCGTACAACAGGGACCTTTGGAGGAGATGGTCAGTACTGCAATCAAGTAGTGAAAAGGAAGCCAGAAATGTGATGCTACCAGGTAGACCAATCACAGTTGCTGTGGTAGCTTTTAAAATCCTGCTCTATTAATGACCTCTAAGAATCCTGATTCATTATGTTTGTTACTCGACCTTAGTACAGCTTTTCACAGATATGTTTTTTTTTTTTAAAACAGACTAAACCTTTCCATTGATCATAGTATTCTCCTTTAAAGATTAGAAAATGTAATAGAAATCAAGTGAATGGCCTCTCCTGGCTCAAATCCTATTTGACTGACCGTTATCAGTTTGTGTAGTAATGGTGATTATTTTGCATCTTCTCAAGTGGAGTTTGGTGTTCCACATGGTTCGGTTTTAGGCCAACTGCTATTTTCTCTTTACATGCTTACTCTAGGCAACATAAATCATAAGCATGGTATTACTTTCCAATGTTATGCTGATGACACACAGTTATGTCACACAGACTCTATAAATAAAAACTTAAAAATAAATTATTTAGCCAAGCATTTTGTAAATAGATTTGCCTTACTGTAGGTAAAGGAGCAAGAGCTCTTCCTTTTAGTTATGCTGTTGTAGTAAGTCCTGCCAGAGTACCTGCTTGCACTCTGCACTAAATAAACTTTCACCTTATACATTGTGTGATGGTGACCATACCTAACCGTTATCTCTCTTCTCATCATGCCACGCTTCTGGTTAGTGATTTCCCCAGTGTGTTTTTTTCGGGATGCGGGTGGTGACTGGGGACGGTTTCACTTTACCATCAAGAGAGTCCTGGCCTCAGCTGATGCAGACAGCTGTTCTCTAAGCACTTGTGACTGCAGTCACTCTCTAGTTCAGGAATAGAATTTTCTAGAGTCTTCCTGAACCTCCAATAATGAAGTCTAAATATTAATTAAAAGACATTATCTTTTAAACATACAGCTGCCTATTACACAGTATGACTGCAATACAATTCTTGCTATCCGTTATCACTCAAATGAGGATGGTTTCCTGTGGAGTCTGTTGCCTCTCAAGGTTTTTTCCTTACTGCCATCTCAGAAAGAGTTTCTTTGCCACCGTCGCCCTCGGCTTGCTAATCTGGACTACCTAATCATTTGATTCATACACATTTTTCACACTTCATACACATTTCCTTAATTTTCTTTTGATTCTATACAGCTGCTTTGCAACAATGGCCATTGTTAAAATCAGTATACAAATAAATTTGATTAGAAAAACTTTAATAGTCTTTGCTCCTTCTTCTCTATCAAGCTCAGGTCCTGATCTCACCCATATGAATATAACATCTAATCTATAACCTTACCACCATGTTTATTTGAGCTCCTTCCTCCTGATCTCCTTCCTCTGTATCAGTCCCAGGATGAGGTCCTTCCCCAATAGAGTACAGGGACAGTCCTGGGACATCCAGAATAGGAGACACTGGAAGCTGGTGTTTTAGTATATTGAGCTATTGTTAGTTAGACATAGTCGTTTGTTTATTTGTTTGTCCTGACTCCGACTCTGTTTGCTACTCAACAGCATATTTTAAAAAGTTTTTCCAAAAACAGTGAGAACATTTTATCCCACACGCCTGACCTCTTGGCTTGGTTCTGCTTAGTGACAATATAATTGTTATTGCATAAAATGTGAGTGACTCACTGGATCGGGGTGAAAGGCATTGTTTTTAAATGGTGTGTGTGTGTGTGTGTCTCACTCACTGGTGCTGGGTGTAGGACAGCGTTCACATGGTTTGTTCCAAGCTCGGCCAATATTGTAGGAGCAGCAGCACATTTTCTTTGTCATGTTGAACGTTAGCTCGCCGTCACATGTGGCATTCTCCATGTAGTAGTTCCTGTAACACAGACTTCGCCGCATGTCTACATGCACACACACACACACACACACACACACACATATATACTGTAAATATATATGAGGGATAGATAAATAGAGAAATAGAGAGATAGACAGCGAGAGAGAGGCTTACCCATGCAGTTGTTTCCTCCATTAACCTGCATGTAATCTGGAGGACAGATGCAGGTGTAATTCCCGATGGTGTTGTAGCATTGACCTGGGCCACAGATCCCGGGTTTCTCACATTCATTCACATCTACACACACACACACACACACACACACACACACAGACACACACACACACACATAGTGCAGAATTAGATCAGACTTCTTCATAGCATGATGATGACTTTTCCTCCTCGATGTTTATCCTCTCAAACCGCAGTTCATTTCTGCCAAACACGTAGCGTGAGGCTTAAACTCATTTAAATCCTCACAACGCGTTCCTCATTATTTCACAATCCATTATTCGCTAGCACGCTAATCAACAGTGAAAGCTAACATGCTTTTATACATTGCCAGGCTCCTTAGCCAAATGATAATTTAATGCAGGAAACAGTTGAGACAAGAATGTTCAGAATGTCCTATTACCCCTAACCGATTGTCACATCACCCCTAACCGAATGTCTCGCTACTTCTAATTAAACGTCATCACCCCTAACTGAATGTTCAATCCCCCCTCACCAAATGTCCCTTCACCCCTAGACAAATGTCCTGCTATCCATAACCAAATGTCCCATCACCCCTAACTTAATGTCCCACTACCCCAATCGAATGTCCCATCTCCCCTAACTGAATGTCCCATCACCCCCAACCGAATTGCCCATCACCCTTAACCAAATGCCCCCCTACTCCAACCGAATTGCCCACTACCCATAACTAACCCTAATCCAACTGAATATCCCACTTCCCCTAACCGAATGTCCCATCACCCCTAACTGAATGTCCCACTACCCCAGCCAAATGTCCCACTATATAACTGAATGCCCCATCACCCCTAACCGAATGTCCCATCAAAACTATACTTCATTTACACAATTGTAAACCTAATTGTCACAATTTACACCCATAGAAACACAGGAATCATCCTCACAATATCTCTGTCTCTCTTTCTCTTTCTCACACACACACATGCTAAACTGTGTGATTTAAGCATGTGTGTGTGAATGTTTTACCTTCACACACTCGAGTCTCCTCATTGAGAGCAAAGCCTTTCGGACAGTCGCACTGAAAACTCCCGAAGGTGTTGATGCAGACTCCACCCTGACACAGACCAGGCAGCTCCTGACACTCATCAATGTCTGATGAGAGAGAGAGAGTTTGTTGTTGTTTTGTTATTGTTTACTTCTTGTTTTTGCAACGTCTTCTTCAATTAAAGGATGCAGGCTGCTTGGCAGTACCGCATATTATGAAAACTACAGCAGGGGCAGAGCTTTTTCTTACTCAAACTTATGGAATATTTTTCCAATTAATGCTCGGGACTCAATGTTTAGATGCTGTCTTCCTCACTCTCATTGATCACTCAGGTTTGTTGATGGTGAAGTGATTGGTTGCTTTACATCTCAGTTCCCCCTCATGTCTAGGTTTCCTTCTGGCTCCTCCCATTTAGTTATGATGTCATAGTCCTGCCGGAGTCTCTGCTTGCCCTCTACAGTTAATATACATTTACTTTATACACTGTGTAACTGTGACTAGACCTAACTGTTATCTCTTTCAGTTCAGGAGAAATCACAGACATTAAAACTGTTGGGGACAATTGGAAGCTGTGTGTGGGGTATATACACAAACTACTTAAATTCCTATAAGTGTTACTGGTTAATTATAAACCATCCCAAACTTGTACAATTATAACCCATAAAGAGACAGGAATCGTCCTCATGATGATGTGGTGACGTAGAGCGATTCCCTAATGAGGGAGTGTACATCGCAATTAATGCATTGTGTGCGTGTAGGGGTTTCAGATAAGTGATGTCACAGTTGAGTTGAGCGACTTGGAACCATCGAGAGTTTCAATTCAGCACTTTTTTCTCACAAACAGTTCGGGAATGTGGGAGAGACCCCAAATTGAATCCTTCTTGTAGTGATGTTTGAGAAATCAGCACCACCACGTCGCATCCCATCATGCTCCAACAAATGAGTTGATGAGAAGAGAAAAGGTCAGAGAGATTTAAGCGTCCTCATGACTTCATCTGCATCATGGTCTGGGATTAACTGATCCTCATAAACAAAACCCCATACAGAGAGTCATCAGTGTGGGACTGCTCCATTCATTATGACTGCAGGGGCAAACACAATTACACCAAATATTCAGGGGCTGCCTCTGTGTACTGCACCCTTCAACAGATGACTTTTATAAAGTAGTGGCGCCCTGTATGGATTCCAGCTTGGTGATTGGGTTGGTGTTAGAGTGCTTAGACAGTGTGGTATTTTCTTTAGAAACAGACTAAACTTTTCCATTTATGGGTGGTTTATTGTGTGTGTATGTGTGTGTGTGTGTGTTTAACCTTACCCTCCACTATGACTGTAATAGGGTTGGGTCTAAAACCTTCTCCACCGGGACACAAATTTTTATACCCAGCTGAGATGGACAAGAAACAGAAACAAACACAAGTTGTTATACGACTTTTTCACTGAGAAACACTCTGTGTGTGTGTGTGTGTATTAGTGTGTATGACTCACTGGAGTTAAGTGGTGGACAGGCCTCACATGGATTACCCCAGCCCTGCCCTAACGAGCAGCAGCAGGAGGCTTTGGACACCCCCACGCCAATCTCATTGGAACAGTCCAAACTCTCTGAGGCGTCGCCACGGGAACGAACATCAAGATAGCAATTCCCAGAACGAGTGTCTGAAATGGGAAAATAGAAGTGTGTATGGGCAATTGATGACAAGCCTATATGATGACATCATCGCAGACGTCAGGGGCTGCATCGCAAATGGTCAGTGATATCTAGGGTAGTGGATTAGATACTGTTTGAATGTAGGATTGAACGTGTGTTTAATCAGACGACTGAAAACCTGCCCCTTTCTTTTGTTTTTCTGACTCATTTGGCTCGACGTAGCATGAAGTACTGAAGTGTTCATGTACACTTACAGTAAACTTGGGGTTGAAAACCAAAAAAAGTTCAAACTTGTTAAAAACAGAAGTACGGTGTGTTAGCAGGAGTTACTGATGTAAGTGGCTTTAATTAGTCAGACTAATTAACCTCAGATTAACCCATGTTTGGGCAAGGACACAGGTCACTCAGATAACTCTCCTTCAGTCGGGTTCCTGAGGGACCCTGAGCTGAGCTGAGGAAGCTGGTGTGATACGGCTTTGTGTGTGTACATGTGTATAGTCTTGGTTGCGCACCCACACAGCCGACTCCTGTAGGATTGAGCTGGAAGTCGGGGGGGCAGTTACAGATGTAGCTCCCTGGAGTGTTCACACAAAACCCGCTGATACACGTGGTGGGGTCTGCACACTCGTTCATATCTGAAACACACACATAGAGACAGAGTCAGTCTGTGTATGGTGAGGTATACACTGTCTACCGTAAAAAACCCTCATGGGTGACCACAGTACAGTACGGTACAGACTTAAAGTCACTTCTCCTCCAGAAAAACAAATATTTAGGGCTCTAAGCAATCTCTGTGTGTGTGTGTGTCCCTTAAATAGTCCCTTAAAATATATTTTACAATATTTTACATTAAATCTAAATATGATCCTTGTATCTTGGTGTATGATGATACAGTGCTTTTTTAAATAAAAAAGGTTTAATGTAATAAACTAAATAAATACTGGTTGTTATTTAGTGATTATTGCGTTCTGATTGCCACGTCCATTTTCCACAACTCCAGGAATGTGGGGAGAGTTTACGTTACTTTGACCATGTTTTACCTAGTGTAAGGGGTTATATGTTGTATGAATCCAATCTCGGTTTGTTCTGCTTCTAAAACTGCAAAATAACTGCAGTTAAAATAAATCTCAACGATAAACAGTACTGTTGTTGCGTTACATTTCTTTGCTACGTCTCTTACTCGGTTTAATGCACCCCTAAGTGCTTGTCCTAAGAACATGTGGTCTGCAATTTTCATGTAAAAGTTTCTGAGATGATCTGAATTCTCAGTGGATCGAGCGCAGTAGAATGTAATGTGAAGGTAAGAACGTACAACCTCTGCATGTTCTCCTCACGGTTATAAAGGATGGACTGTACGCGGTAATTTACTTCCATGTTGTAAAATATCAAGGCCTAAATAACAATAGTGTCGACCTTTTATAGACAATGAATAACCTCAGGTGACCTTCTCAAGTAATTTAGATGTTGACTTGCTGGTCGCTTTGTGATCATTGTTCTGCTGCAGGACCCAGTTTCAGCATGGTGGACATGCTGGACAGATGCACCAACATTTATCTCATGACTGCAGGTGTCTCAGGTGCTGCGGCTGCAGAACAAGTCCAGGTCACCAGCCCTGCACCACCATGCACTGGCACTAGGTACGTTGTATTTAAAAAGCATGGCACTGAGCATGACATCGGGACATCTCCAGCTTGGTTTCATCACTCCAGAGGATATTGATTCAGAATGTTAGTGGTTCACTGAGATGAAGTTTTCAAGATTCATCTCACATTTTTCCTTTATATTGTGGAGGATGTTATTGTGTGTAGGAGGCATGGTGACTAAGTGGTTAGCACTGTCGCCTTGCACCTCCAGGGTCCAGGTTCAATTCTCGGCCCGTCTCTATGTGCATTGAGTTTGTATGTTCTCCCCGTGCTTGGTTTCCTCTGGGTACCCCGGATTCCTCCCACAAACCAAAGACATACAGATTAGGCTAACTGGCGTTTCCAAATTGCCCGTAGTGCTTGAGTCTGTGTCTGGGATGGATTGGCAACCTGTCCAGTGTCCAGTGTGTACCCTGCCTTGTGCCCTTAGTCTCCTGGGATAGGCTCCAGGCCCCTCCGCGACCCTGTAAACTGGATAAAGCAGTTTAGATGATGAGAGAGAGTTATTGTGTGTTGATATCGTACCTGTACAGTTTCCTCCGCTGCGGTCCAGCTCATAGCCGATATGACAAACACACCTGAACAAACCTGGAATGTTCTGACAACGCCCGTTCACACAGATATCAGCAAACGAACACTCATCGATGTCTGAAAACACACACAGACACACAGACATTAGAATTTCACACCTCTCCCTACTCTGTACTGAAGCTGAAGTGCACTAAATATAATATAGCACACTTAATGTCCACAAAACAAATAAGCTGAAAAACCCCAAACCAGACAAACATGCTCTGAATTTAAGGAGCATGAATCATTAAGAAAAAAAAAATCTGTGAGAAGATAAATAAAATAAATCATAATGAGTGCAGCGTGGGTGGCTGAGCCTGAGCCCAGCCCAAACTCCCATAACCTCATTCTCATAAATCACCTCAAACGCCTGGATCGACACTGCAGGGGAAGAGGTGGAGTGTAGTGTTTACTGAGAAACACACAAACACAACAACCTCCACTCCCTGCACACTACACATTACAGGAGTTACTGCGTCTCATAAGTAACAATCATCTTCTACATCATGCACGGCAGCTACTTTGTAAATATGTAGTGGAGTACCAAAGTCTTAGCACCCTCTGGATTTATTATATGATTTAATTAATGATTCTGTACAAAACATTGAAATTCAACCATGAATTTGGGGTGGGTGAGTGTGTGAGTGCAAGTTAA
>NC_071106.1:190000-230000 GCF_024256425.1 Clarias gariepinus
TGTCTACTCTCTCCAGTGGGCTCCTGTTGATGATGGGGGTCTGGTAGTTCCTCTCCTGCTTTGTATTAAAGTCCACTATCAGCTCCTTTGTCTTGCTGATGTTCAGAAGGAGATTGTTCCTCTGGCACCAGTTCTTCAGATTTCCAATCTCCTCTAGGTAGGCCGACTCATCATTGTTGGTGATCAGGCCCACCATGACAGTGTCGTCAGCAAACTTGATGATGGTGGTTGAGTTGGTAGTGGCAACGCAGTCGTGGGTGTACAAAGAGTACAGCAGGGGGCTCAGAACACAACCCTGGGGGGCTCCAGTGCTGAGAGTAAGTGAGGCTGAGACATGTCCGCCCATCCTTACTGCCTGCCTTACTGGTCTGCCAGTCAGAAAACTGGAGATCCACTGACACATTGATGAGCTGAGTCCCAGGTGCTCCAGCTTGGTGGTGGGTGTGGAGGGAATTATGGTATTAAATGCAGAGCTGTAGTCGATGAAGAGCATTTTAACATAATTCCCCCTCCGAGTGTCCAGGTGAGTGAGAGATGTATGGAGGAGATGTGAGATTGCATCGTCCGTGGAACAGTTTGGATGGTATGCGAACTGTAGTGGGTCCAGAGTGTCTGGTAGTTGAGAAATGATGAAGTCTCTGACCAGGCGTTCAAAGCACTTCATCACTACTGAGGTGAGGGCTACAGGGCGATAGTCATTGAGAGAAGCAGGATGAGGTTTCTTCGGGACAGGAACAATGATGGACTCTTTGAAGCATGTGGGGATCACCGACTGAGATAAAGAGATGTTGAATATCTCAGTGAACACAGGTGCTAGCTGGTCTGCGCAGGTTTTGAGAATACGACCTGAGATGCCGTCTGGTCCTGCTGCTTCCCTGGTGTTCACTCTTTTGAAGGCTCTCCTCACGTCATGCTCGGTGATGATGAACGCGTTTCCGGTGCTGGCAGTGTCTTCCTGTCTGTAGCCGTTAGCCCCGCTATCATTAGCATTGCTAGCGTCTTTAGCTGCAGCCTTGAAGTGAGCATAGAAAGTGTTCAGCTCGTCTGCCGGAGTCGCGTCCGCGTTCGTCATACTGGTTGTTGATGTTTTATAATCCGTTATTGTCCTTAATCTTTGCCACAGGCTCCTAGAGTCACTCTCCCGTAGCACTGCTTCACCTCTTTCACTGCCTTCGGACGCTGTATGGCGCAGCCTTGTACGGTTCCATGTCCCCCGACGCAAGTCCCCTGTTGTAAGCAGCGGTGCGAGATCTCAGAGCGTCACGAATGGTTTTATCCAACTACGGCTTCTGGTTGGGAAACGTTCTGATGGTCTTTTTCTCCACGGTATTGTCCGCTAGTTTCCTGATGAATCCCACAATCCCACCGCTTCTGTAAACACGCTGATGTCATCGGAGCTGTTTCGGAACATGTCCCAGTCTGCAACATCGAGTGCGTCCTGTAACGCGGCCACCGTTTGGTCCGTCCAACGTGCAACCTCCCTCTGAACCGGAACTTCCTGTTTCAGCCTTTGTTTGTATTTTGGCATGAGAAAGATGGCGACGTGGTCGGATTTAACAAACGGAGGGCGAGATTGTAGTGTCTGTCTTGTAGACGTCCTTGACTGTAGTGTAACAGTGGTCCAGTGTCCTTTCGCCCCTGGTGAGGCAGGTGATGTGTTGATGAAAGTCCCGGTGTTGTGTCTGGTGCTGTGTGAGTGCCTTATGCAGCTCGCATAAGGCAGTGTCCGTGTCCGCTTGTGGTGGAATATAAACGGCGCTGATTATGACCGATGTAAACTCCCGAGGTAGATAAAAAGGACGACACATGATGGACAGTAGTTCCAGATTTGGTGTGCAGAAGCGTGTAAGAGGAACAACGCTTGCGCTGATGCACCAGCTGCTGTTCACCATTAAACGCCTCCACTTGACTTCCCCGAGTCCCGCGTCCTGTCCATGCGGCGAACCGAGAAGAACTCGGTCAGCTGGATGGCGTGGTCCGGCACCGCTGGGTTCAACCATGTCTCAGTGAAGCAGAGGAGATTTCAGTCCCGTATGTCTCTCTGGAACTTTATCCTGGCCCTGAGGTCATCGAGCTTGTTCTCCAGTGACTGGACGTTGGCGAGCAGGATGCTAGGCAGAGGTGTGCGGTGTGCACGGGCTCTCAGCCTGTTCCTGACGCCGGCTCGTTTCCCTCGGGGCCGCCGCTTCGCGTCGCGTCCTTTGTTCTCCCTCAGGATCTCACTCGGCCAGCTCGGATCCGGAGTTAAAAACGTCAAATTGTGAGTACATTGTACACCAATAGAAACAAGAGTGTCTCTATCATAACTAATGTACCCCATGGGGGTAATTTTGCCCATTTTAAAACGCTAAAAACTGACTTAAATAACAAAAACAAAGAAAAGGTGGTCGGAGCAGTCGTGACGGCAGCCGACCTCACCGGCGCCATCTTGGACACATACATGAGTGTGTGTGTGTGTGTATACATGAGTGTGTGTATGTTTGTGTGTGTGTGTGTGTGTGTGTGTGCCTTACCGGTACAGTAGTGTCCTTCTTCTGTGGATTTATAGCCGGTGTTGCAGGAACATTGGTAGTGTCCGATCATGTTCACACACTGTCCGTTCCTGCACAGTTTATCACTCAGCTCACACTCATTAATGTCTGCACACACACACACACACACACACACACACACACACACACACACACACACACACACAGAGAGTCTGTAAAAGTGTTTAACTGTAATCCTCTCCAGTAGACGATTCCAGAAATAAAAGCTCATGATACATCATCAGTCATAATTCTGAGTGTTAATGAGTTCAGCTGGAGCTGTTCAACAACTGGAAGAGAATAAAAGGAAGAAAAGGAAGAAAAGGAGGGGTGAGAAAATAATGAAAAGGAAAATAACGTAATATGAGAATAAAAAATGAGCACAGAGTACAAAAGCGAAAAAGAACAGAGAAAAAAGGAGAAATAAAGACAAGAAAATCAAGAAGAGAAGGAACTTAAGCAACAGGTGGAAAAAAATGAAGAGTAGAGAAGAATAAGTGAGAGAAGTGGGGAGGAAAGGGCAAAAACATGCGAGAGAAAAGAACAAGAAAGCAGATCATTAAGGGGGGAGGGGGGCAGAAAAAGAACAGAACAAAAAGAAAAGATTCAAAAGACAAAGAAGGTGTCAAATAATTTTTAATAATTCAATTTTAAATTTCTCTCTCTCTCTCACACACACACACACACACACACACACACACACACACACACACACACACACACACATTCTCCCTCTCTCTCCCTCACACACACACACACACACACACACACACACACACACACTGACCCAGGCAGGCGGTTCCATCAGGAGAAACTTTGTGTCCTTGGGGACAGTTGCAGTGGAAGCTTCCCTCAGTGTTTATACAGTCACCTCCACGACACAGGAGCGGGTTTCTCTCACACTCATCAATATCTACACACACACACACACACACACACATATATATATATATATAGTACAGAGCTTATCACCATGGTGACGGTTTAAAGAGTCATTATGGGATGTTCAGTGCATTTTACATACATACGTAAGGTATAAGTGACGCACGCGAGTGTTTCACACTCACCCATACAGTTCTTCATCATCATGAAGCCACTTTCATAACCAGGGAAACACTCGCACTCGAAATCCCCCGCCGTGTTCACACACGTCCCGTAACCACACACGTCAGGAGAGATACGACACTCATCGATATCTGTACACACACACACAGGGAACACTCTTAGTGATGCAGGGGACACATATCCTTGTGTGTCATGTGTGTGTGTGTGTGTGTGTGTGTGTGTACTGTGTGTTTAGGTGAGCTCACCTGTGCAGTTCCTTTCATCAGCATCGAGGTCAAAGCCACTGTTACACCTGCAGCGGAAACTGCCGATGGTATTCCTGCACTTCCCGTTAGTGCAGAGGTTATGGATCATCTTACACTCGTTTATATCTGCAGCGTGAAAGAGGGATGTCCTGTCATTCACACAGAGGGCTCATGGACAGACAGATAGAAAGACAGACAGATTTAACATGAAGACGCTCCTGTCCTCTGTTCTAATACAGACAGCTGTTCTCTGAGGACTCGTGACTGCAGTCACTCGATTGTTCAGGACTGGAGTTTCCTACAGTCTACCTGAGCCTCCAATAACCAATTGGACTCCATATGAACTTCTCCACATCTCCTGTTCTACTGAACTTCCAGCCTCCTAACACACAGTATGAGTGCAGATCAATCCCTGCTGTCTGTTATCACCCAGATGAGGATGGGTTCCCTGTTGAGTCTGGTTCCTCTCAAGGTTTCTTCCTATTACCATCTCAGGGAGTTTTTCCCTCAGCACCGTCACCCTCGACTCATTCATCAGGGACAATCTGATCATTCTGATTCACACACACTCACATCTCATACACACTTATAATAATTCTATTGATTGTGTAAAGCTGCTTTGTGACAATGACAATCTAATAAAAGTGCTGTACAAATAAAACTGAATAGAATTAAAAGGCAGACAAACAGGCAGACAGACAGGCAGACAGACAGACAGGCAGACAGACAGACAGACAGGCAGACAGACAGACAGGCAGACAGACAGACAGACAGACAGGCAGACAGAGGCAGACAGACAGACAGACAGGCAGACAGACAGACAGACAGGCAGACAGACAGACAGGCAGACAGACAGACAGACAGGCAGACAGACAGACAGACAGGCAGACAGACGGCAGGCAGACAGACAGACAGGCCTGTTTTGCTGATATTTTAACTCGTAATGTTATTAGATTGTAAGTCATTATTATATTTTAAGATATCATTATTACAATTTACTGTTTGTTTATTTAAGATTTTAATATAATGATTTTTTTACTTTTTCGTTTAAACTTTAAATTTTTGTTTAATTTTCCAGGGTAATAACTCAGTATGTCATTATTTCATTTTACAGTCTCATTATTTAGTCTTAAAGAAAACATTGTTATTTTGTATTTAAAATCTTATTTTGAGTTATTAAATGAAATAACAGATGAAAGAAGCAGAAATTACACATTTTGATGATATCTGTGTGTAAAGCTATTTAATGAGTAAAAATGACAACACACACACACACACACAGACTGAGTGTGAGTGTGTGAGTGTGTTTGTGTGTGAGTGTGTGAGTGTGTGTTTAGGTGTGTGTGTGTGTGTGTGTGTGTGTGTGTGTGTAGGTCTGTATGTGTGTGCGTGTGTGTGTGTGTGTTTAGGTGTGTGTGTGTGTGTGTATGTGTGTGTGTGTATGTGTGTGTATGTGTGTGTGTGTGTGTGTGTGATTTCTGCTAGTTGTTCTGATCAGTGTGTTACATGTCTGAGTGTGAATGCTCCGCGGCGGTAATGGGACTACACCTTTGAGGAAGGGTTTCCCGTTGATGAAGTCTCCGCGGTGGGAGAACCCCGGGCCCCGTGGACACAGACGGTTATACTCAGCTGAACCTTTCTCAGGACACTCGTCACACTCCGGCCCCCAGGCCACGCCCACCGAGCAACAGCACGCATCCACGCGGTGACGGCCTGGAATCGGAGCGCCGCATCGCTCGTCCTCATGGGACAGGTAACACTGCTCTGTGCGCAGATCTGCACTCAAACACACACACACACACACACACACACACACACACACACATATACAGGTCATGGTAGACTGGGGTGTTCTAATTTCTAGAGGTCATAGGTCATCAGTTTCTCCTTAGACCCGGTTATACTTCCCATTTTTAATGAACCTGTAAACAGTATGACTTATAAACATATGAAGTTTAAACTCTGCTACACACTCACACACACACACACACACACACACACACACTGACCGATGCAGATTCTTCCGGACGTGTCGATGGTCATTCCGGTGGGACACTGACAGAAGAATGATCCGATTGTGTTCACACAGTTTCCATTAAGACACAAACCAGGAAACACCTCACACTCATTCACATCTGTAAACGGACAAAGAGAGAGATCTGACTGTGTGTGTGTGTGTGTGTGTGTGTGTGTGTGTGTGTGTGTGTGTATTTATCTGTTTTTCCATTTGTCTTTCTGTTACCTTCACAAACTGTTCCTTTGCCTCGGATGTGTCCTTTAGGGCAGTAAGTGTCTGAGGGAGAAAACCAGGACCATCAAACACACACACACACACACACACACACACACACACACACACACACACACACACAGTAATGACAAGGACAAATCTGCCATTAAAAATACAACTGTGTGTATTTGTGCTTAAAATGTGTGTGTGTGTGTGTGTGTGTGTGTGTGTGTGTGTGTGTGTGTGTGTATATACCTTTCTCACACACTTTACACGGTGACCCCCACGCCACTCCCACGGTGGCACAGCACTCAGATTTTAGTGTTGCTCCATTAATGTTCACCTCACACTTATTGTTCACCACCTTCAGCCAGCATGTACTTTTACTTGTCTCTATACACACAAACATTCACACACACAAACACACACAAGTGCACATACAAACACACAAATGTACATACAAACACACACCAACACACAAAGTAAAAATAAACAAGAAAGTTAACTGCAGTTAGACAGCTTCATTTACAGACCTTTAATAAACAGCTCCTAGTTTACAGGATTTTTAGTTTACAGATCCTGTCCTTACAGGTCCCCACTTTACAGATCCTGTCCTTACAGGTCTCCACTTTACAGATCCTGTCTTTACAGGTCCCCACTTTACAGATCCTGTCTTTACAGGTCCCCACTTTACAGATCCTGTCTTTACAGGTCCCCACTTTACAGATCCTGTCTTTACAGGTCCCCACTTTACAGATTCTGTCTTTACAGGCCCCTACTTTACAGATCCTGTCTTTACAGGTCCCCTATTTACAGGTCCCCACTTTACAGATTCTGTCTTTACAGGTCCCCACTTTACTGATTCTGTCTTTACAGGTCCTCTCTTTACAGATCCTGTCTTTACAGGTCCCCACTTTACAGATCCTGTCTTTACAGGTCTCCACTTTACAGATCCTGTCTTTACAGGTCTCCACTTTACAGATCCTATCTTTACAGGTCCCCACTTTACAGATCCTGTCTTTACAGGTCCCCACTTTACAGATCCTGTCTTTACAGGTCCCCACTTTACAGATCCTGTCTTTACAGGCCCCCTCTTTACAGATCCTGTCTTTACAGGCCCCCTCTTTACAGATCCTCTCTTTACAGGTCCCCACTTTACAGATCCTGTCTTTACAGGTCCCCACTTTACAGATCCTGTCTTTACAGGTCCCCACTTTACAGATCCTGTCTTTACAGGTCCCCACTTTACAGATCCTGTCTTTACAGGTCCCCACTTTACAGATCCTCTCTTTACAGGTCCCCACTTTACAGATCCTGTCTTTACAGGTCCCTACTTTACAGATCCTGTCTTTACAGGTGCCCACTTTACAGATTCTGTCTTTACAGGTGCCCACTTTACAGATTCTGTCTTTACAGGTCCCCTCTTTACAGATCCTGTCTTTACAGGTCTCCACTTTACAGATCCTGTCTTTACAGGCCCCCTCTTTACAGATCCTGTCTTTACAGCTCTCCACTTTACAGATCCTGTCTTTACAGGTGCCCACATTACAGATCCTGTCTTTACAGGTCCCTACTTTACAGATCCTGTCTTTACAGGTCCCCACATTACAGATCCTGTCTTTACAGGTGCCCACATTACAGATTCTGTCTTTACAGGTCCCCACTTTACAGATCTTGTCTTTACAGGTCCCCACTTTACAGATCCTGTCTTTACAGGTCTCCACTTTACAGATCCTGTCTTTACAGGCCCCCTCTTTACAGATCCTGTCTTTACAGCTCTCCACTTTACAGATTCTGTCTTTACAGGTCCCCACTTTACAGATTCTGTCTTTACAGGTCCCCACTTTACAGATTCTGTCTTTACAGGCCCCCTCTTTACAGATCCTGTCTTTACAGGTCCCCACATTACAGATTCTGTCTTTACAGGTCCCCACTTTACTGATTCTGTCTTTACAGGTCCTCTCTTTACAGATCCTGTCTTTACAGGTCCCCACTTTACAGATCCTGTCTTTACAGGTCTCCACTTTACAGATCCTATCTTTACAGGTCAATCCTTTTTCACCCACATCACTTCAACTGTTCCTGTTTTACAGGTCTCAGTTTAATTTCCTTAAATTAACAGGTCCTTGTGTTTTGAGCAGGTCTTAATTCACAGGACTTGTTTTCTAATGTCTTATGTTTCTAATGTACAAAGTTCACTTTATTTTATTTCAACTGTGTTTAAGTTTAAGGATTCCTTTTTAAATAGCTGTTAATGTCCCCAGTTCATACATCACTGGCTCCCTTCCTCTCTTGTTTCCAGGGTCCCTAGTTTACCACGTTTAGTTTGAATTCTTCCACACTTTTAAGGATCCTCAGTTTACAGGTTTCACCTCTCTGGTTATTTCTTATGTCTTTGTGTTTGAACATTCCCAGTCTGCTTTGCTCTCTCACATCTACCTGGTTTAATTCCCTCCCAGTTTCCAGCTGTTTCTTTCTTTCCTATTATTTAGTTCCCGGTGCACAAAGTAATTTGCTCCTTTTCCATTATTTAAATTAAGAGGAGTTTAACGTTTTGCAGTTTCCCTCGTTTACAATGTTCCAGAACTCCATGTTAATGTGTGTGTGTGTGTGTGTGTGTGTGTGTGTGTGTGTGTGTGTGTGCGTGTGTGTGTGTGTGTACCAATACACTGGGTCCCGGTGGAGTCCAAACTGCTCCCTGTGCCACACTCACAGGCGAAGCTGCCAACAGTGTTCTTACATTCTCCATTCACACAAGGGTTGGACAGACACTCGTCGATATCTGCACACACACACACACACACACACACACACACATGCTCTGAGTGTTTAGCAACATGAGTTGCTCTCCAGTTCTCCAGTCTGGGTGCTGAATGCGTGGTACTCTAGTTGCAAACACTCGAACACACGGGAAAAGGCTTAATATAGTATAATATACTGAACCTCTGGGTTCCGACACATAAGGTCTGTTTTAATTGTTGGTTCTAAGTGAAACTCACCCTCACACACTTCAGTCTCAGGCTTGAATTCAAAACCTTTAGGGCATTGGCAGACATAGCTGCCTGGAGTGTTCCGGCAGAACCCATTATCACACAGCAACCTGTTCCTCACACATTCATCAATATCTGAGTCAAACACACACACACACACACACACACACACACACATATTAACGCATCCACAATAAACAGTGGTTCTTTAATTAACACAGTGAACTGATTAATACATTCTGATTATGAACTACATATAATGTATTAATGCACACACACACCTATGCAGGTTTTCCCTGTCAGGTCCACCTCAAAGCCCAGGTTACAGTTACACTTGTAGGTACGGAGCATGTTCTCACACTCTCCATTTGGACAGATATCAGGATTCAACGCACATTCATTAATATCTATAAGACACACAACACCACAGAGTCACAGTGTGTGTGTGTGTGTGTGTGGGTGTCAGACAGAGAGAGAGAGAGAGAGAGAGAGAAAGAAAGGGGAAAACACAGATAAAGTAATCTTACCTCTGCCATCAGTGGTGGTACCGATTCCACTAGGACACAGAGCAGCAAATTCAGCTGAAACACAGACAGACACAGATGAGATCACACTACATAGTTAAATTCTGGTTCATTAGTGTTTGGCTCTAATGATGCTTTCACCCCTACAGGTTTTAATCCACTTTTACCTATAGTTTGTATCGCAGACATCTCTTTACATATCTGAGCAGTTGGGGTTTAGGGCTTTGCTCAGGGGCCCAACAGTGGTGCTGGGGTTTGAACCTTGGACCTTCCAATCAGTAGTCCCACACTTTAACCACTGAGCTACTCCTGCCCATATCACAGTAATCACACTCGAGTGTGGACTAAAGCAGCCGCACTAAGACCTCCACAAGGAGGTGGTCTTAAACCAAATCCTCTTATGAACTCTGGTGCCGTCCCCCTGGTGAGAAAGCACACCGCTGATCAGCATGTCACAGTTCAGGAGGATTAACACATGCTGCCTCCTTCGAAAATTTCTTCCCCGTAATGCTCAAGAATTGGGACTGTCGGCCACCCAGTCTCGACCAGGTTCGACTCTTGCCAGACGAGAGGCGCAAAAAGAAAGTGTGAGCAGCTGGGCACCCCCTCGTAAAGACTGGGGTACGGCTCGCCGCCCTTCACAACAAGGTCGGACCGGCGCACTGTTTTCTTCACAAAGAAGAATCCCTGAGGCTCATGCGCCCAGGACCGTAGGGGTGGCTCCCCCCGGGGCGGGGCGCATAGAATTTCTTTTAAGAACAAAGTGCCCTTCCTGGCACCCTCAGGAGGTCGGTGTTCTTGCTCCACCCCCACTGGTGTTTCAGGCAACACCGGTCTCCAACATGAGATTAGCTTTTCGGTCAGTCCCTGCCGTAGTCCAGGATGCCGAATTTCTAAACCCCCCCCCCACTCCCCAGGTCTACCCGAAGTGCTAAAACTCGTGCCCCTTTCGGAGAAACTGACAGCGTGGAAGCTACTGCCAGGTATATCTCCTTGGGTATTAAGGACCGTAGAGAAAGGCTACAGGATCTAGTTCGCACATCGCCCTCAGCGTTTCAACGGCGTGGTCCCCCCCTCTGTGAAACCAGAAAGGGCGCAATTGCTGACTCTAGAATTGCAGACGCTGCTGAAAAAAGGGGCATAGAACATGTTCCCCTGTCAGACAGAGAGTCAGGCTACTACAGTCGGTATTTCTTGGTTCCCAAGAGAGACGGGGGAGCTACGTCTGATTTTAGATCTTTGCGGGCTGAACCAATATCTCAAAAAGTACAGGTTCAAAATGTTGATTGTCAAAATCATTGTTTCACAAATCCAACCAAGGGATTGATTACCAGTATTGAGTTCTTACATTTGGTCTAGCTTTCTCACCCCGCACGTATACAAAATGCATGGATGCAGTCCTGGCTCCCTTGCGACTTTGCGACTATGCAGACACAGTTGTCTCCCGCTTGTGTCAAACCCATTCTCAACACCCTAAAAGAGATCAAGCTAGACCAGAGAGTGACTGTTCGTCACTTTTAAAAATCTTTAGGCCTTATGGCAGCTGCATCCACGGTGATACCTTTGGGTCTTCTGCACATGAGAGTATTTCAGTTGTGGCTGAGACCCAGGGGTTTTCACTCAAGGGCCAATCCCCAAAGGCTTGCCTTACGGGCTGCCTCGAATTGCCTCGATATGATAGCTTTATTTTTGGCCCTAAAACACTAATTCCAACAGTTGAGAGGCTACCATGTCCTAGTGCGAGTGGACAACACAACGGTAGTCTCATACATAAATCGCCAGGGTGGATTGGGCTCGTGCCGCTTAAACAAGCTAGCGCACCAGGTTCTACTTTGGGCACAGGACAAATTCCTGTCCCTCAGGGCAATTTACATTCCATGGCATATGAATGTGGGAGCAGATTTGTTGTCCAGACAAGCTTTGTCACATGGGGAATAGAAACTCCACCCTGACGTAGTCAGTCAAATCTGGGAAAGATTCTATGTAGCAGAGGTGGACCCCCTACTACTCTCTTACTCTTCCAGCTCCCCTGGGTCTGGACGCGATGGCCCATACGTGGCCCAAATTATGCCTTTACGCGTTTCCCCCGATAGCTTTGCTCCCGGGAGTCCTGGTGAGGGTCCGTCAACACGTTTTGCACCTCTTATTGATAGCGCCCCGTTGGCTGACCAAAGTGTGGTTCTCGGACCTAATATCTCTCCTCGACAGCTCGCCCTGGGCAATTCCAGTGAAGAGGGATCTCCTGTCTCAGGCGCAGGGAACAATATTTCATCCCCGGCCCAAGCTCTGGAACCTTCACGTCTGGCCCCTGAGGGGGACCAATTAAGAGATGCTGGTCTTTCAGCCAGTGTTATCGAAACTATTTCAAATGCTAGGGTTTCCTCCACTAGAAGAACTTATGCTCTTAAATGGAATGTATTTGAAGATTGGTGCATGGCAAAACATGTAGACCCAGTCCACTGCCGAATTGTTTCAGTGCTGGAGTTTCTGCAAGAGAAGTTGTTCTCAGGCTTATGCCCTAGTACTCTCAGAACATATGTAGCTGCTATTTCGGTCTGCCATGTTCTGACTGATGGGGTTTCTGTGGGTAAGCACCCTTTAGTTGCCCGTTTTATTCGTGGGGCTAAACAGTTAAGGCCGCCCACTAGAGCCGTTGTCCCTTCCTGGGACTTATCTATTGTGCTCAAAGGTCTCCTTGACACCCCTTTTGAACCACTAGAGTCAGTGCCTGTCAGGCTTCTGACCTCAGCCATAAGGTTTTCCTCTCTAAAGAGAATTGGAGATCTGCAGGCTTTGTTAGTCTCCCCATCCTGCCTGGTCACACTTCGCTTCTACTGTGGGTATCAGGGCTCATTCAACCAGGGGGATTGCCTCATCTTTTGCGCTCGCAAGAGGTGTTCCCCTATATATATATATATATATATATATATATATATATATATATATATATATATATATGGGATATATATATATATATGGGGCAGTGGTAGCTCAAAGGGTTAAGGCATTTCTCTTTTTCTTCTGAGCACTGTGTTCTGTGTTTTTACTGTTTGTGATCTGGATGTTGAGCATTTGTTCCTTGGCTCGAAGTGTTTGATGTACTGTAGATTTTGATTTATTGCTTTTGGGTTACATTCTGCTTTTTTAAACTTAGATTATGTAACAGTCCCGAAATGACGAGGTTCTGGCTTAAGTATTTGGTTCTGCAATGTGTGTTTGCTTCTAGTGTTTCTGTTTTCTGATTGTTGGAACAGAAACAGAACCTTTTGGGTTCCGCTTAAATTTCTTATGCATTTGTGTTTGGGTTAAATTTTTATATTAATTGTGGGATTTTGTGTTATGACCTGGGAATTACTCAGTTTTAAGTGTTCAATTATGTGTTCTCGGTTGTGGGGTCCATTAATTTGATGCTAGGTTTTAATGGTTAGATCCTAGAGTTCAGGATGTTGGTTTCTTTATTCATGTGAGTGTTGTTTTTAAATTAGTGTTTGTGTTTGTGTTAGGTACCTGCAGACTGTGGTGGGCAGGGTTGGCATGGTTCTCCAAATGCATACTCCGTACTCGCACAACAGCATTCAGATTTTGTCAGCGCACCGAAGAACGGCAGAACACACTGGCCTCGCTTATAACCGCCATAACACGTACTGCGCATGTGTGTGTCTGCGGGACAGGAGACAGCACGTAAGTAAGTAAGTGTGTGTGTGTGTGTGTGTGTGTGTGTGTGTGTGTGAGACTCACCCACACATGTGCGACCATCAATGCCAACAGCAAGTCCTGGCATACAGTCACACCTAAAGGAGCCCTCGGTGTTCACACAGCGGCCGTTTAAACACATACCTGGAGTCTCACATTCATCAATGTCTAAATCAACCAAACACACACACACACACGCACACACAAAGAAAGAAGATTTTATTATAAATATAACTGCATCAGAGACTTTAGTTTACAGATCTCTATTTTACACCTGTCAAGTTTACAATGTCCTTAATTTACAACCATCTGGTTTAGGACTTTACTGGTTTCTAGTTTGCTTCCATTTGGCTTCCATTTTATCCAGTATACATTGTCCTAGTTAGAATTTTATTTAGTTTTAAATTACCATATTTTACAGATAGTTTGCTTTTCTGCCCTTTAAAAAAACCTGCCCTAGTTTGTCTTTTCTGTACTTGACAGGTCCCTACTTTACCTTTACCCTACTTTATAGGTCCCTTGTTTCCCTTTTCCATACTTTACACATCCCTAGTTTGTCTTTTTCATACTTTATATGCTGCTTGTTTCCGTTTTCATACAATACTTTACAGGTACCATGTTTGCCTTTTCTGTACTTTACATGTGCCTAGCTTGTTTTGTCCATACTTAACAGATCCACAGGTTTCCCCTTTAAGTAGTTCCCCTTACCCCTAGTTTACAGGTCGCCAGTTTAAATAGACCAGTTAAACTGTAGAACGTGTTTGTGGATAGAGTTCCTTTTTGTGGTAGTGTGTGTGTGTTGTGGCAGAGTTGCTTTGATCAATGTTTTGTTTCTAGGTGTTTTAGGACTGGCATGTTGCCAGGAAGTGATTTGTTCAATGAATTGTCGGTGAGTTAAATAATTTAAAACGTTAAACAGAAATCTGAATTCAATTGCATTGTATAATGTGATTTAATCAATTCGATACACTTTCACTACAGAGCCAAACTGTAATAATGCAAATTGCATACAAAAATATAATTAGAATTATAACGTAATGATTATAATAGCAAGCTGCATTTATTTTATCAATTCAGGGTTAATTAGATGTGAATCTCTCTCTCTCTTTATCTCACATGCATAACTGATCACAATCACTTTAATCCAAACAATGTGTGAGAGTGTTATGACTGAACTCACTGGCCTGTGTGTGTGTGTGTGTGTGTGTGTGTGTGTGTGTGTGTGTGTGTGTGTGTGTGTCTGAGAGTGTGTATGTGTGTGAGTGTGTGTGAGTGTGTGTATGAGTGTGTGTGTGTGCGCGTGCGTGTGCATAGGCTGGTTTTGTTAAACAGAGAGAATGCCAAGTTCCTCACTAGACTACACAAATCATTAATGAGAGAATACATCAACCATAACGACCCATTAGGAACAGTGTGTGTGTGTGTGTGTGTGTGTGTGTGTGTGTGTGTGAGTTTATGTTTGGAAAGTGATTTACAACTGACACAGACATTATATTATATTATATTATACATTGTATTATATTATTGTATTTAACTTATAATACCAGTATATAACAGTAACACATTAATCTACACTCACATATTTATTCATGAATAATTACCACACACCCTCCCTCAATCACACACACAGCAGGTTTGTCTCAGAACATACCATGTATAATTGTCCTTTAAACCATCCACACTATGATCCAGGAGTGAATGAGACCTGCATTATTGTACTTTATTACTGTACCTTACCTAAAGGTCCCATATGTGACTGTTTCTGTAACAAGTGCTCCCCTCAGAGTGTGTGTGTGTGTGTGTGTGTGTGTGTGCTACAGCTAAAATACCCCAGATGATGCATTGTTTCACTTCTCATTGGTTCAATGTCTATGTAAATGAGCTCCTGCTGAGTCACGCCCACCAGAGAACATCGAATTGGTGTGTTTAAATCCTGGCCAGTACACACATGGCAAAAGGACAAAAATGAGAGAATGCAGAAAATGTTTTTATGTTTCATTTAAGTGTAACTACAATTAAAGGGATGTACTATAATTTCTAGTCAGAGACAGTTAATTACTGTCCAATACACACACTGACTCGGTCACTCATCGTCTATAGCGTTTACCCTGTACAGGGTCATGGGGATTGGGTTGGCGGAGTCTATCCCCAGAGACTCAGGGCACTAGACTGGGGGCTGAATACACCCTGTATGGTGGACCAGTCCATCATAGGACACACACATTTGCTCACTAGATGGACTGTAGAAACACCAATTAGCCTAAAATGTCTGGAGAACCCAGAGTAAACCCACCCGGCACATGTTGAACATGCAAACTCCAGGGAGGAATTAGACCCTAGACCCTGAAGGTGCGAGGCCACAGTGCTAACCACTGATGTAATATACATCAATACAAATCCGTCCACACCTGATATCACACGTGTTTTGTGTGAAGTCTCTCACCGATGCAGTAACGTCCTGTGCCGTCCAGCAGGAACCCGGCTTTACAGATGCACTTAAAGCTGCCATCATCGTTGATGCACATCCCGTTCAGACAGATGTTCCTAATCTTACACTCATCCATATCTAAGCAACACACACACACACACACAAAACAAGTGAACAAATAATAAAACACACTCGCTGCCTGCTTTTCTAAACCTGGTAGCTAAACTGCAGAAATACATCAGATTTAATCATGTATTGTATATTAAATACTCATTTCCCACAATTTTACTGAAGACCAGAGAACTGAGCTTGGACAAGAGGCTGGAAGGTGAAACCTTTATTAACTCTCATCTGTCCATTTATTTCTCTCTATTTTTAAACAATGGCACTTTATTGTTAAGAAGGTATATCAATAGGATGAATTAATACAGGTGTAAAATAAAGAACCTCTTTCTCCAGCACTCTGTTTCAGACCTCCACACTTTGCACCTGTTAGATTTCTATGTTCCTTATATGATAATAACTTTCATGTTTCTTACAACATGAGATAGTACTAACGATAGATAGATAGATAGATAGATAGATAGATAGATAGATAGATAGATAGATAGATAGATAGATAGATAGATACAATCCCGTGTCTTTTTGTGCCGGTCCCAAGTCTGGATAAATGCAGAGGGTTGTGGCAGGAAGGGCATCCGACGTAAAACATGCCAAATCAAATGATGCGAATTACTAAGAGGACTCCCATACTGGACCGGTCATGGCCCGGGTTAACAACGACTGCCAGCAGTGCTGTTGACGTACAGGGTGTTGGGGGAAATTGGGCTACTGTTGGTCAAAAAGGGAGAGGAGGAAGGCGTGTTCGAAGACAGAAAGAGAAGAGGAAATACAAGAACTTTAAATGTTGGGACTATGACAGGAAGGAGTATGAAGGAAGTAGGAGTATGACTATGAAGGAGATCAGTGACTGCAAAGTATTGGTAAGGGAAAGTGTAGCCAGACAACACAGGATGGTGGTGTGTAAAATGACCCTGGTGGTGAGGAAGAGGACAAAAGCAGAGCAGAGGACAAAGTGGTGGAAGTTGAAAAAGAAAGAATGTTGTGCAGTTTTCAGGGCGGAGTTAAGACAGGCTCTGGGTTTTCAGGAGGTGCTTCCAGTTGACTGGACAACTACAGTTGACTGGGCTTGCTAAGAAGAAGAGGGACACCTTTAAGGACTGAAGAGAGTAGACAGGAGTACAGGGAAATGCAACGTAAGATGAAGGCAGAGGTGGCAAAGGCCAAACAAAACGCATATGAGGACTTGTATGCTAGGTTGGACAGTAAGGAGGAGAGTTGGATCTGTACAGGTTGGCAAGGCAAAGAGATAGAGAGGAGGGTGATGGAAAGATGGAAGGAGTACATTGAAAAGTTGATGAATGAGAAAAATCAAAGAGAACGAAGAGTATAAGACGTGACTGTTGTGGAACAGGAAGTAGCAAAAATCAGTAAGAGTAAGTTGAGGAAGGCGTTAATGAGGATTAAGAGTGAAAAGGCAGTTGGTCCTGATGACATACATATGGAGGTGTGGAATTGCTTAGAAGTGGTTGCTGTAGAGTTTCTGACTAGTCTGTTTAAGAAGATTTTGGAGAGTGACAGAATCCCAGAGGAATGGAGAAGAAGTGTATTAGTGTCGATCTTCAAGAACAAGGGGGATGGGCAGAGCTGTGGCAACTACAGAGGAATAAAGTTGATAAGCCATACAATGAAGCTTTGGGAAAGAGTAGTGGAAGCTAGGTTAAGGGCAGAGGTGAGCATTTGTGAGCAGCAATATGGTTTCATGCCTAGAAAGAGTGCAATGGATGCAGTATTTGCTTTGAGGATGCTGATGGAGAAGTACAGAGAAGGTAACAGGGAGTTGCATTGTGTCTTCATAGATTTAGAGAAAGTGTTTGACAGGGTGCTGAGAAAGGATTTGTATAAGGAAGTCTGGAGTGGCAGATAAGTATGTTAGAGTGGTGCAGGATATGTATGAGAGCTGTAAGACAGAGGTGAGATGTATAGTAGGTGTGACAGAAGTGTTGAAGGTGGAGGTGGGTCTGCATCAAGGATCGGCTCTGAGGCCCTTCTTGTTTGCTATGGTGATGGACAGGATGACAGATGAGGTTAGACAGGAGTCTCTATGGACAATGATGTTTGCAGATGACATTGTGCTTTGTAGCGAGAGCAGGGAACAGATGAAGGAAAATCTAGAGAGATGGAGGTATGCTCTGGAAAGCAGAGGAATGAAGGTTAGCCGTATCAAGTCAGAATACATGTGTGTGAATGGGAGGGACATACTGTAAGTGGAACAATAAGGCTACAGGGAGCAGAGGTAAAGAGGGTGCAGGACTTTAGGTACTTAGGGTCAACAGTCCAGAGCAACAAAATGTGTGGAAAGGAGGTGAAGAGGCGGGTACAGGCAGGTTGGAATGGGTGAAGAAAAGTGTCACGTGTGTTATGTGACAAAAGAGTATTAGCGAGAGTGAAAGGAAAGGTGTTTAAGACAGTGGTGAGACCAGCACTGCTCTACGGCTTATAGACAGTGGCACCGAAGAAAAGACAGGAGGCAAAACTGGAGGTAGCAGAGATGAAGATGTTGAGGTGCTCTTTGGGAGTGACAAGGATAGATATGATCAAGAATGAGTTCATCAGAGGGACAATCCATGTTAGATTTTTTGGAGACAACGTTAGAGGGGCCAGATTGAGGTAGTTTGGACATGTTCAGAGGAGAGATTGTGAACATATTAGTAGAAGGATGCTGAGGTTGGAACTGCCAGACAGGAGGTCTAAAGGAAGACCAAAGAGGAGATTTATGGATGCAGTGACAGAGGACATAAAGTTAGTTGGGGTGAGAGAAGAGGAAGCAGAGGATAGGGTTAGATGGAGCAGATGATTTGCATGAATCCTGAAAGGGATTAGCTGAAAGACCTAGCTAGCTAGATAGATAGACAGACAGACAGACAGACAGACTTTATAGACCCTGTAGGGGAAAATAATTGTGTTACAGCAGTAGCAGGTTACACAAACAGCAATGAGGAAAATTGCTTTAGAAAATTGACAATTCAAAATAAGAAAAAGAGATGAAATGTAAAAAATTGTCAGTATATTTATGTGTGCGTAAGGTGACAGTGAGTATTGTCATCTGTTACATTGAGGTGAGTTGTTGTACAGTGCGAGAGCAAGGAATGGTAGGAATGATTTCCTGTACCGTTCTTTGTGACAGCGAAGCTGGATCAGTCTTTTAGAGAAACAACTCTGCTGCCTCTGTATGGGATCATGTAGTGGGTGGGATGGAATTTCCATGATTGACAGGAGTTTGTTCAGTGTTCTGTTGTTCCTCCAACCTGTCAAATTTGTGTCCAGTTGTGTGTTCTGCCTTGCAGATAATTCTGTTTATCCTGCCTGCATCCATAGCACTGATGCTGGTCCCCAGCAGACCATTGTAAAGAGAACTTGCTACAACAGACTGATAAAACATTTCCATCATCCTGCTGCAAATGTTAGAGGATCTGAGCTTCCTCAGGAAATAAAGTCTGCTCAACTGCTTCTTTTACACAGCATCAGTGTTGGTCTTCCAGTCCAATCTGCTGTTCAAGTGAACACCCAAGTACTTGTAGTTGGCCACAACCCCAACTTCTCAATAGTAACAGGTTTAATCATCGTTTTACCCTTCCTAAAGTCCACTACCATTTCCTTGGTTTTTATGATGTTTAGGAGCTGATAATTTCTGGTGCACCACTCCACAAGCTGTCCAGAAGTCTTCTATACTCTCTTGTCCATCCCTGATACACCCCACCACTGCAGAGTCATCAGAGAACTTCTGGTGGTTGTATTGGAAATCTGAGGTGTACGGAGTAAACAGAAATAAAGAAAGAACAGTCCCCTGAGGTGCTCCTGTGTTGCTGACAATATTCAATTAAGTGACTGGATAATCCTTTACCACACTATTTGTTCTTTCAATGGTTTAAAGCTTCCGAGTCTTACTTCCCCTCCTTCTGTCTGTTCTCTGAATACAGTCATGAACTTTAATAATGTTTCCAGATAAACCTCAATATGCTTCTCAGTCAGGTTTGTGCTGCTTTCCTGAGACTTCTCTCTCCTGCAGACATCTTAGTTTTTTATTAAAATTCAATTTTTTTTTATTAGAAACATTTTCAGACTGACTCCACTGTGAAAACTGGAGAAATGAAATGGTGTGTGCTGCGAGCATCAGCAGACCGTGCGCTGTTCCATCACAACGGCCAAGCCTTGCTTTTTTTTTTTTGCTACATGCAGAGCTCATCCTTTGTGTGTGTGTCTGTGTGTGTGTGTGTGTGTGTGTGTATCTTACCTTGGCAGTTTTTCCCATCAGACGTGAGCTCAAAGCCAGCATTACACACGCAGTGAAAACTCCCGTCCGTGTTCACACATCGTCCATTATTGCAAATACGTCCATTAGCCACACACTCATCCAGATCTAAAGGCACAAGAATGTGTGTGTGTGTGTGTGAGTGTGTGTGTGTGTGAGTGAGAGAGACCACTTGATAAAGGAAAGCACTCAGACTTATGATTACTTGTAATCGTATGTATACTTGTTATATTACTTAATTTAAGTAATATCACATTTCCTATAAAAACAGAGTACAGTGGAACCTCAGATTATGAGTAATGTGGTTTGCGAGTGTTACGCAAGACGAGTAAAGATTTTTAATAAATTTTGACTTGAAAAACGAGCAAGTCTTGATTTACGAGTACCAAGTATCATGTATCACGCTAGTATTCTTGTTTTGACGCCGAGCGTCACGTGATCACCACTGAGCTAATAATTTTTCTCCTTCTTGCACTGTGGAATTGTAGGTAATCATCTCCCCTGCTGGGTCTTGTTCCTTGTCTCTTACTGGTAAAATCAACATCCTTGCACGCATGTACTGTTTACTATAACACAGTGACCACGTGTGTGTGTAAAACATATTATATTTTGTGTTTGTAAGTGTGTGTGTGTACAGTGAGCATGCATTTTTTATTATTTTTATATATATATTTTATTTTTTATTATAACACACGTGGAAGGAAGTCTCATTAAAGGGTAAAAAAAAATTCTCTCCCTTTCTGTATCAGCCTGTTGTGTTTCACTTTACCTTTGAAAAAACTGCGACAGAGCAGAGTTTTTGTGTAATGCAGAGAGTGTGCGTATGTATGTGTGTAGGAAGCTGAGAGGAGGAGGAGGTGGGAGGGTCGCTGTAAAGGTGAGAGTGTGTGTGTGTGTGTGTCTGCCTTACACAGAAACTCTGCTCTGTTGCGATGCTTTTTAAAGGTAAAGTGCAGGTTAATTTTTTTTTTTACTTTACAGCAGCGATTCCGTCAGTATGCGCTTACGCGAGTGTGACTAGCGATGTTCCTTGCTAATTTTTCCAATAAAACAGTTAATGTTTGTGTTACACACACACACAGAGCACCTGCGCGCATAAACGGAAACATCTGTCGGGATTTATTATAATTTTTTTTTAAAGGTAGAGTGCAGGTTAATTTGTTTTATTTTTACTTTATATTTTGTATTAATTATTTTTATGTATTTATTATTTGGGCTGTAGAACAAATAATTTGAGTTTCCATTATTTTTTATGGAAAAATTTAATTTGGTTTGCGAGTGTTTTGGAATACGTGCCCACTTCCTGAATGAATTATGCTCTTAATCCAAGGTTCCACTGTATGTAAATACTTAAATACGAATCTGAAAATGATTCATCTTTCTAATGGCTTTTTTTCATTATAAATAAGAGAGTCACAGTGTACAGTATGTTGATTCTAACACAGTCGAGCTCCTAGAAATTTTCCTTAAGCTTCGAGTACAAGTTTTGGTGGAATGTGCGTGTCTTTTTCACCTCTGCACTCGGTTCTGGTCGCAGTCGTCTGAAACCCAGGAGGACACTGACAGTAGTAGGAACCTGGAATGTTTATGCACTGGCCATGCACACATGGGTTACGATCACACTCATCATCATCTTAGACACACAAACATACAAACACACACACACACACACACACACATCATGTATATACTGTACATACATTTATATACATATACAGTATGCATGTCTCTTAAATGAGTAAACAAAATAAACACAGTGTTTGTGTGCTTACCGATACACTCCCCACGGTTGTCAAGACGAAAGCCCATGTTACACTCGCAGCGGTAACTCCCCGGGACTGGAATGCAGCGACCATTTAAACATAGGTTGCTCACCAATTCACACGTAGAAGTATTGCCTGACAGCAGCAGAAACAGAGTCTATGTGAATGTTTGTGTGACTGTTCACGGAAAGAGACAGAGGTATATTGAATGTAACGTTACTTTGGCATCTGAGTCATGGTTTTGTATTGGTCTGTGCACTGGTTCATCCTTAAAGATAGTCCTTGTCATAGTGTAGAGATCTTGGTCTTGGTCTAGGCTTTGAGGAGTCTGGATTTTGAACGGGTCTGAACCTGTATCTTGGGCTAGATTTTTAAAAACTATTTTTTTAGTGTGAGATTATATCTTTACAAGATTCTGTCCTGGGACAGTTTGGACCTTACTCCACAATGGCTTGCTCTTGACCTTAGTCTGGAATAGTTCTGGATTTAAGGGCTCTGAGCTCAAGAGCTGGAAATTAGAGTTCCCTGGGTTTTGTTGAGGTTTGGTTTGAGCTTTGGGTCATAGGGAAAGTCATGTATGTGTGCTTGACTTCAGCTTGGTCTCAAAACATACCTAGTATGCTAGTAAGTGGTGGTGCAACTGGTCGATCAGGATGGGGAACAGGAATGACAGGAATCTGTAAACCAGGACCATATGGACCATATGGACCATATGGGCTTATGCCAGGTCCACTAGGTCCAGGAGGAACATAAGGTCCAATGGAACAGGAACAAGAGGCTGGACCTGTTGACACAATATCTGGAACTCCTCTGGAAAAATACAAGAAAAACACATATAATGAGGTACATGAAATCCTAGGTTTATGTACAGGTAAATCAGAGAACCAAACACATAAAAGTTGTGTATATAATATGTGACTGGCATTAGCACATTGGCAGCATATCTTTTGGGTACTGTGGGGCCTTCATGGATTGATGGGGCCTTGGTGGATTAGACTTGTTTGTCCAGTGCATCACATGGGGTTTGATCAGATTGGAATTTGGGGAGTTTGGAGGACAGGTGAAGAGCCCATATGTACAGTATGTTCACTACAAGTGGCCAGGTTATTAGGCCTCCCAGCATTTTACCTGTCCCGAAGATGGGGCAGATCTCAGGGATGGTGTTTCTGGCCCAGCAGCGGCCCCGCGAGCAGCAGCACTGGGCCTTGGTCATTCGCTGGGGGTTCTGGTTCGCACAACGATTATTTATGATACTGTCAAAACAAGTTCCAGGATGGGCATCTGAAAAGGAGAAGAGAACACATTAGGAGATTATACCACAACTGCCAACTGTGCAGTGCAGAACAATGCCAACAATGCTTAGGCCTGAAAAGAGGCAAGGAGAGAAGTATATAAAGTAAGACAAAAGTGGTGGAAAGAGTGAACAAAAAGAGAATTTAGCATTGTATAGCATGTATAACATTCATTTCTTCTATGGCAAACATCCTGCTGAAAACCCAAATTCAGACAACATCAGTTGAACATCCCTGACCTACGAGAGGAGGAGGACAGAACACCACATTGTCAATGCCAAACTATATGCTCTCATTTTTTAGTCTTGGAATGATTCTATGACACAGTTAAAAGTTTTGACTGCTATTAGACTTCCTTTAATTGTTAGCAGTGATGGTCGAATTGTGGAATTTTAATAATCATGCTTCTGAAACTAATTATCCGAGGTTCTATTGTATAAAAATAATGTAACAAAAAATAAAGTAAAAATAAAAGAAAAAAACCTGCAAACTTAATCTTTGAAAAAATCCCGACAGTGCACATGCTGTGTATGTGTACGTGCGTGTGTGTAAAGCTAAAGTAAGAGTAGAAATGACTCCCTCCCCGCTCCCTCCTTTCTTATTTGAGAAGGGGAAAGACTACTGTGCGGGACGCCTTTCATACACACACACACACACACACACACACACACACACACACTAACAGAAACACTATTTTACTGAGAAAATAAACAAGGAACATCTCTAATGACACTTGAGCCCATGCACACGCTAACTGCTGTAAAGTAAAAATAAAACAAGTGAACCTGCACTTTTCCTTTAAAAATTAGGACAAAGCGGTGTTTCCGTTAGTGTGTGTGTGTGGGTGTGTGAAGGCAAAAGGAGAAGGGATGTGTGTGAAGCCGAGAGGAGAAGGTATGTGACCATACCTAACTGCCATCTCTCCTCTTCTTCTCTTTCCCCCCCTCTTTCTCTTTCCTCTCTCCTCCTGTCTCCCCCTTTCACTCTTTCTCTCTCTCTCTGTCGAGCTACACATGTCGTTCCTGAGCTGCCAGTGATCCAGACTCCCTCTGCCCTCCGGACCTGTCTGACCCATCCTGGTGCCCCGCTTCTGGCTGAAGATCTCGTCACATGGATGCCCCGTGTGTCTCTCTGGGATGCGTCTGGTGTCTGGGAATGATTCTCTCTACCTAGAAAATGGTTCTGGCCTTGACTGGTGTTGGCAACTGTTTCTCTGGGGACTTGACAGTTCGATAGTTCATGACTGGAACTTCTTACAAGTCTACCTGGGTCTTCAATAACTACCTGGACTCCATATTAACATCAATTAACATCAGCTATTATAGCTGAACTGCCTCCCACCCTACACACTGTATAAATGCAGATCATTTACTGCTTTCTGTTTCACCCAAATGAGGATGGGTTCCCTGTTGAGTCTGGTTCCTCTCAAGGTTTCTTCCTATTACCATCTCAGGGAGTTTTTCCTTGCCACTGTCGCCCTCGGCTTGCTCACCAGGGACAAACTGACCATTTTGATTCATACAAATTCACATTTCATACAAACTTAAATAATTCTTTTGACTATGTAAAGCTGCTTTGCGGCAATGAAAATTGCTAAAAGCGCTATACAAATAAAATTGAATTGAATTGAATTGAAAGAAGGGAAGGGGCACGCTGTCTAACGATGCACGCACACACACACTAAAGGAATCAGTGCAGTCTGACAGAGAGAAAAAGAAAATGGATCTTTAATGTCTCTAATGAGACTTGCTTTTACTTTACGCGCATGCACACATGTTATAATAAACATGTGTGTGCGAAAGGATGTCTTTCACACACACGCATACAAAAACAAAATAAAAGAGGGGGCAGAGCTTTTTCTTACAAAGCCCCAAATTATGGAATAGTCTTCCAAATAGTGTTCGGGACTCAGACACAGTCTCAGTGTTTAAGTCCAGGCTAAAAACCTATTTATTTAGCCAAGCATTTTTATAAATAGATTATCCTTAGGTAAAGGAGCAGATCTGGGGGACTCATGGACGTAGAGTATTATGGTGAACTCGTACACTAAATATACATTCACGTTATACATTATGTGACTGTGACCATACCTAACTGTCATCTCTCCTGTTCTGCTCTATCTCTCCTATTCTCTCACCCCCTTTTTCTCTTCCCTCTCTCCCTCCCTCTCTCTTTCCCTCTCTTTGTCGAGCTACACATTGTGAGCTACAGTACACATTGAGCTGCCAGTGATCCAGACTCCCTCTGCCCTTCTGACCTGTCTGACCCATCCTGGTACTTACAATCCAAGGTTCCACTGTATTAGTAACAGTAACCACTATGGAGCCAAAATTTTAACTTATATTGATGCCTGATGGTGATGAGGGTATTAGCTATGCTAGCACATTAGTGGTGCCAATTTGGCGGCCGTATCCATTAAAGGCTGGATTTGAAAGCCAGTTACATCACAGCATCACAACTAATGCTGTCCCATTTCGAAGGCTCATTTGAAGATAGCCTTCTCTTATCTAACTATGGCAGATCCTTCACAGCCCAACCTATCTCAAGATTTTTTGCACGCCAGGGAACAATGCATCTTTGCACGATGACAGACACAAGACCCAAGGAGAACACTTTCCAATGTTCTTCCTGGGTTTAAATCACCAAATAGCTAAAAATACTATTAAATATAGGAAAAATTACTATTAAATGTAGGGGCCAGGGGTAGCTTAGTGGTTAAGGCATTGGACTACGGTTCGGAAAATCCCAGGTTCAAATCCCACAACCACCAAGTTGCCACTGTTGGGCCCTTGAGCAAGGCCCTTACCCCTCAACTGCTCAGATGTGTAATGAGATAAAAAATGTAAGTCGCTCTGGATAAGAGCGTCTGCCAAATGCCTAAATGTAAATGTAAATATCAAAATATATTTAATGTTAGTAATAAAAAAACAAGACCACTAAACAATCCACTAAAGCACAGGTTTTTACACAATGTTAACCAATTGGTGAAGCATCTCAACTTTTTGTAAAAAGTAATAAATAAAAAATATTAAACTTGGCTCCTTCAGTTCTCTCCATAACACATCCAGATGCAGTAGTCAAGGTTGCTGGGTGACAGGAACAGCACTTCGTGATGCAACAGAAAATGCTAAAACAGCTGGTGGTAACAATAGGAAAGCCTCTGTAGACCAGACCATCTCATTTCGGTTCGACCTTCAATAAAGAGAGACAAAGCTTCAAAGACTGTGTAGAACTTGTGCTTTGAAGGATGTAGCCTCCAAAACTGAGACTGAGCTATTTACCCCAGCCAGCTATAGCAGTCTTTTGGATTTGGTTTAAATCTAAAAATGCAAAATCTTTCATATGTAAACATGTTTTTTTTTTAATAAACCAGAATAAACCATTAGAATACTTGGGAAAGTGATCAGGTATTTTTAACTCAGTTAAGATTTAACTCAGTATATGTACCAGAAATGATTAATATGGCTAAAGCATATACAGTGGTGTGAAAAACTATTTGCCCCCTTCCTGATTTCTTATTCTTTTGCATGTTTGTCACACTTAAATGTTTCTGCTTATCAAAAACCGTTAACTATTAGTCAAAGATAACATAATTGAACACAAAATGCAGTTTTTAAATCAGGGTTTACATTATTAAGGGAGAAAAAAAAACTCCAAATCTACATGGCCCTGTGTGAAAAAGTGATTGCCCCCCGTGTTAAAAAATAACTTAACTGTGGTTTATCACACCTGAGTTCAATTTCTGTAGTAACCCCCAGGCCTGATTACTGCCACACCTGTTTCAATCAAGAAATCACTTAAATAGGAGCTACCTAACCAAATAAGTAGACCAAAAGCACCTCAAAAGCTAGACATCATGCCAAGATCCAAAGAAATTCAGGAACAAATGAGAACAAAAGTAATTGAGATCTATCAGTCTGGTAAAGGTTATAAAGCTTTTTTTTAAAGCTTTGGGACTCCAGCGAACCACAGTGAGAGCCATCATCCACAAATGGCAAAAACATGGAACAGTGGTGAACCTTTCCAGGAGTCGCCGGCCGACCAAAATTACCCCAAGAGCGCAGAGACAACTCATCCGAGAGGCCACAAAAGACCCCAGGACAACATCTAAAGAACTGCAGGCCATACTTGCCTCAATTAAGGTCAGTGTTCACGACTCCACCATAAGAAAGAGACTGGGCAAAAACGGCTTGCATGGCAGATTTCCAAGGCGCAAACAACATTTAAGTAAAAAGAACATAAAGGCTCGTCTCAGTTTTGCTAAAAAACATCTCAATGATTGCCAAGACTTTTGGGAAAATACCTTGTGGACCGACAAGACAAAAGTTGAACTTTTTGGAAGGTGCGTGTCCCGTTACATCTGGCGTAAAAGTAACACAGCATTTCAGAAAAAGAACATCATACCAACAGTAAAATATGGTGGTGGTAGTGTGATGGTCTGGGGTTGTTTTGCTGCTTCAGGACCTGAAAGGCTTGCTGTGATAGATGGAACCATGAATTCTACTGTCTACCAAAAAATCCTGAAGGAGAATGTCCGGCCATCTGTTCGTCAACTCAAGCTGATCTTGGGTGCTGCAGCAGGACAATGACCCAAAACACACCAGCAAATCCACCTCTGAATGGCTGAAGAAAAACAAAATGAAGACTTTGGAGTGGCCTAGTCAAAGTCCTGACCTGAATCCTATTGAGATGTTGTGGCATGACCTTAAAAAGGCAGTTCATGCTACAAAACCCTAAAATAAAGCTGAATTACAACAATTCTGCAAAGATGAGTGGGCCAAAATTCCTCCAGAGCGCTATAAAAGACTCGTTGCAAGTTATCGTTGCAAACGCTTGATTGCAGTTATTGCTGCTAAGGGTGGCCCAACCAGTTATTAGGTTCAGGGGGCAATTACTTTTTCACACAGGGCCATGTAGGTTTGGATTTTTTTTCTCCCTAAATAATAAAAACCATCATTTAAAAACTGCATTTTGTGTTTACTTGTGTTATCTTTGACTAATAGTTAAATGTGTTTGATGATCAGAAACATTTTGTGTAACAAACATGCAAAAGAATAAGAAATCAGGAAGGGGGCAAATAGTTTTTCACACCACTGTATATATATGAATAAGTATACTTAGTATTATAACCAATGCAGCAATATAATTATCAATTTATAAATATAAGGTATATATTATAAATATAAAGGTTCAGTAGAAATCCTAATTATTTTTTGGGAGTGCTGATTGATGGTTCTTAATCCTGAAGAACTAGAATGGGGCATGGTGTATCACTGACTATTATGGAATTTATTTATTTATTCAGTGTCGAATAAAGTGTAAAAACTTGCACTTTTATATGCCTAGTTAAGCTCATGCATTTTGCTGAAGTTACTGTGTGTCACGACAACATGTTGAGCAGGTGAGAGGTAGGAAACTTGCTCAAGGACCAAACAACATTAACTTGGCAAAATCCAATTTTTTGATCAACAGCGCAGTTCTGTAGCACCACTGCTCCAGACATTCATTGAACCTACACTCGCTTGAAGCCAAAAGGCAGATCCTGGAAAATATCAAATCATGTTTTTTTTTTTATTGATTTCTGTTAAGAGGGTGCATTGTGGGTATTTTATTAGGTATCAACTATTCTTTAATAATAAATCTGATAGCATTCCAGAACATGCCACTGACTTCTTGTGCTGAAGTTGTATCCTACACACTCACTAACTAGCACAGTCTTAAACTGTGCTTGTGTTTGCATTTAAAAATATATTTTATATGTTAAGGTAAGGTAAGGCGGCAGATAAAGCAGCTGCTTGTTGCTTAGACAACCTTCTCAAACAAACACTAACACCATCGACATGTTTAGATTAATGTCTTAGATTGTTTAAGGTTCTGCAAACTTCAAATTATTAGGGAAGATGTTTAAATTTCTTTTTTTATTGCTGAACCGGTTCCACCAAATAAAACTGGCCTTGAAGGATTTCAACACGTTCTGGGAGAGGAAAAGAGTGATGGAGAGATCTGCTGCCACGTTCCAGAAAGACAGAGAGGGAGCAACAGGAGCATGACTCATATTTCCCTACATCAATCCTCTTAACCCTTTGTCTCTGCCTTTATCTAGGTCTTTATCTTTCTTTTAGTGGCCATCTCTCTCCCGGTCTTACCCTCTCTCTCATCCTCTCTCACCCTCTCTCTCACTCTCGTCACCTCATGCACAGAGGAGCTCATTGTTGTGGAATCACTAACTACCATTGACTGACCTAAATTCTACTACAGCAATACAGTAGAGGTTCCCTGAGTTTTCTCCCGTGTGTGTGTGTGTGTGTGTGTGTGTGCGCAGTGCAGCCTAACTCATGTACTTAGAACTTAGAGTTTTAACCTTCAAGTTTTAAAATAAGTGTTTCTCCCCTCAATGTTTGTGGAGCTTCCCATTAGGTTTTTTTAAAACACACACACACACACACACACACACACACACACACAGGAGGTTCTACAAAGGAGGTACTTAAGTCATGTTTCCAGCCCCAGCCACCATGACTTACTGTTACTGTCTAGGAGGAGTGTTCTAATCAAACCAGGAATTTCTGGTGAATGAAGGCATAAAAAATACAGTTGAAATTTACAGAAGACTTCAAGTACAGTATGGCGATTAGACTCTTAGCCACTGTGAAATAGGCCATGTGTGTGTGAATGGTGATTCCTGTGAACATTCAATGAGTGGATCCTTAAAAATCAGTGTCGCCAAGAGACGCATCTGTGTTTGTGAACTATACACACAATAATTCACCAAAACCACTTGCACATTACAGGAACTCGGCTGGGAATTATTGCCACATCCCCTGTACAGTCCTGACCTCGCTCCAAGCCATTTCCACATGTTTGTGTAGTGAAGTTTGGTGTTCCACAGGGTTCAGTTTCAGGCCCAATCCTATTTTCTCTTTACATGCCTCCCCAATTAACCGATGTTTGCAAGGGAAAAACTCCCTGAGATGGCAATAGGAAGAAACCTTACGGGTAACCAGACTCAACAGTAAACCCATCCGAATTTGGGTAATAAAGGAATTGATCTGCAGTCGTACTGTGTCTTAGTAGACTGGAAGTTAAAAAAACATTTGATATCTTTATGTTAAAATCCAGTCTGTTATTGGAGGCTCATGTAGACTGTAGAAAACACCAGTCCTGAACTATCAAGCGACTGCTGTCACAAGTCCTCAGAGAACAGATGTCTGCATCAGTTAACCCATCCGAGGAGTACACGTCATCAGTGACCAGCTACATCAACAAGTGCACCAATGACGTCACTGTCTCCAAGACCATTATTTCACAACCCAACCAGAAACCGTGGATTACTGCGGAGGTGCATACACTTCTGAGGACCCAAGACTCTGCCTTCAAACCGGGGTACAAGGTGGCGCTAAGAACAGCAAGGGCCAAACTGTCCCGGGCCATCAGAGAGGCGAAGCGCGTACACGCCCAAAGAATCCACAACCACTTCAGAAACAGCGAAGACCACCCCTTCTCCGGCCAAGTGCTGTGTCTTACTACTGTTGATGTGAGGAAAACTCTATGCAGAGTCAACCCACATAAAGCAGCTGGACCAGACAACATCGCAGGCAAAGTGCTCAGAGAATGTGCAGAACAGCTGGCAGATGTTCTCACTGACATCTTCAACATATCTCTGAGCAGCGCCGTCATTCCCACATGCTTCAAGTCTAGTACCATTGTCCCCGTGCCAAAGACGTCTTCTGTGTCCTGTCTCAATGACTACCTCCCTGTTGCACTCACACCCAACATCATGAAGTGCTTCGAGCGCCTGGTCATGAGACACATCAAGACCCTGCTGCCCCACTCACTGGACCCACTGCAGTTTGCGTCTCGTTCAAACTGTGTAACTGACGATGCCATCTCCACTACACTCCACCTGGCACTAACACACCTAAACAAGAAGGACACTTACGTCAGAATGCTGTACATAGATTTCAGTTCAGCATTCAATACAATCATCCCCCAGCACCTGATCGGGAAGCTAAGCCCACTGGGCCTGAACACCTCCCTCTGTAACTGGATCCTAGACTTTCTGACCGAAAGACCTCAGGCAGTGCGGATCGGGAACTGCACCTCTAGCACCACACTGAGCATGGGGGCCCCCCAGGGCTGTGTGCTCAGTCCCCTGTTGTTCACGCTCCTGACTCATGATTGTATAGCGACACACAGCTCCAATCATATCATCAAGTTTGCTGAATCATCAGCAAGAATAACAAGTCAGCATACAGAGAGGAAGTGCAGAGGCTAACGGACTGGTGTAAGAACAACAACCTATCTCTGAATGTCAATAAGACAAAAGAGATGGTTGTTATCTTCAGGAGGACACAAAGTGATTACTCACCACTCAGCGTCGACGGCTCTTCTGTGGAGATTGTCAAGAGCACAAAATTCCTGGGTGTCCACCTGGAGGAGAACCTTACCTGGTCCCCCATCACCAGCTCTCTGCACAAGAAAACTGTCTGGTTTAGGAATTATGCCATATCAGACCGCAAGACCCTAGTGAGATAGTGAGGACAGCTGAAAAGATTATCAGGATCTCTCTCCCTTTATCGAAGACATCTACACCACACGCTGCATCCGCAAAGCTACCAGTATTGTAACTCTTCACCCTCCTTCGGGCATTTACATCCAGACTGTGTAACAGTTTTTACCCACAAGCCATCCATCTCCTCAACACAAAGAGAC
The DNA here is from genome assembly GCF_024256425.1 of Clarias gariepinus. NCBI lineage: Eukaryota > Metazoa > Chordata > Actinopteri > Siluriformes > Clariidae > Clarias > Clarias gariepinus. Next base: position 221,846 of record NC_071106.1, read on the forward strand.
TGGACTGATAAACATACTCACACACACACACACACACACACATACACACACACACACACACACACACTAATCACTCAGACGAACTAAATAACATCAGAACTAAACTGATAAACACACACATGCACAATTACCCTGATCTACAACCATCATATTTGCACAATATTTTATTTCACTTGCTATTTGCACACAATATTTTTTTTTATTATTGTTTCTATTTTAGAAATGTCAATGTTTACTGTCTACTGTTTCTCTTCCCACTACCTCAACTCAAACCTCATCACGGAAAAAAAGTACCGTAACGTGTTACAATTGTTGTGCTACATTGTTCTATAGCTCTTCAAGCAGAGTATATGGGGTCTCCATGCGACAAGATCTCCAACCAGAAGCGAGACACCAGGACAAGTCAGACAAGTCCAGAAGGCAGAGGGAGTCTGAATCACTGGCAGCTCAGGAGAAACATGTATAGCTCGACAGAGAGACAGGGAGAGAAAGAAGAGAAGAGAAAGAAGAGGAGAGAAGGGAGGAGAGAACAGAAGGGTAGGACAAATAACAGTTGGGTCTGGTCACAGTCACACAATGTATAAGGTTAATGTATATATTTATTACAGAGTGCAAGCAAGGACTCCAGCACCACTAACTATAGCATCATAACTAAAAGGGAGAAACAGAGGAAAACACAGACATGATGTAAAGCGACCAATCACTTTACCGTCTTTAACGCCTTCACTGTCTGGTTGTTCAATTAGGTGCATAAACAAGCTTTAATTAGACCAGAATGCAGTCCTTACTATAACCAGAAGATATGAGCACATCACCCCTATCGTATTCACACTGCATTGGCTCCGATTAAAATTTTACATAATTTTTTAAAATACTACTTTTTAATCAAAAAGTAGTATAACTACCTCAGTAAACTGCTAGTGTCTTATGATCCGCCCTGCCTACTTCAATCAAAAGGTGCAGGCTATTTGTTGGTACCTTGTATTATAAAAACTACAGCAGGGGACAGAGCTTTTTTTTTTTTTTACAAAGCCTAGACTTGCCTTAGGTAAAGGAGCTGATCTTGGGGATTTATGGTGAACTGCTATGTTTAGATGCTGTCTTCCCCACTCTCATTGATCATTTAGGTTTGTTGACTGTGAGGTGATTGTTTGCTTTACATCTCAGAGAGCCCTCATGTCTGTGTTTCCTTCTGGCTCTCCCTTTTAGCTGTCATAGTTATTCCTGCAGGAGTCCCTGCTTGCACTCTGCACTAAATATACATTCACCTTGACTGCGACCATGCCTAACTGGTATCTCGCTTTCTTATCTTCTCTTTCACTCTCTCTCTCCCTCTTACTCTCTGCTACTTTCAGGATACATATGCCGCTCCTGAGATGCCAGTGATCCAGACGCCCCTCTGCCCTCTGGAACTGGTTGAAGATGATTGGAGCCCTATGTTGTCTGTTTTGGATGTGTGTGGTGACTGGGGACGGTTCCACTTTACCATGAAGACGGTCACGGCCTCGGCTAATGCAGACAGCTGTTCTCTGAGGACTTGTGACTGCGGTCGCTCTTAGTTCAGGACTGGAATTTCCTACTGATTTGTACCCGAGGCTCCAATAACAAACTGAACTCCATATTAACTTAAACACATCTCCTGTTATACTGAACTTCCAGCCTCCTAACACACAGTATGATTGCAGTCTGGTTGCTCTTAAGGTTTCTTTCTACTCCCATCTCCGGGAGTTTTTCCCTGACACTGTTGCCATTATCCTTGGCTTGCTCATCAGGGACAATCTGATCTGATTTTGATTTGTATATATTTTCTTACATTTCATACAAATTTTCATAATTTTTGATTGTAAAAAAGCCACTTTGCGACAATGACCATTGTTGAATGCTCCATAAAAATAAAATTTAATTTAATTGAATGAAGATCACCAGCAGTTTAATGTTACAGACAAACTTTTTTTATTTTATACCTTATAACTTTCCATATCCATATTTGTTTTAAGGATCATGAAAATCATCAATGAAAGATATTCCAATTTAAAACAGTTTTTTTTTTATTATTACAGACACACTGAGGCCTGCCCCAGTGCCTCTGTCTGTTTAACTTACTTTGCCTATTTAAAAGAATTTTTGCATGGATAAATTGAACAACATTAATATTATCCTACATTAGTATGTAGGAGATTAACATAGCATAGAATCTGCATAAAATAAGCTTTATGCTTATACATGTTTAAACAAATAAAGAAAAAAACTGGATGACTTGAGCCAAGACTAACTCAAGTTTAGTGTGAAAGCCAACATTTTCATTCTTGAACCTAAAAACATTTAAAGATGATTATTTTACCGACTAAACATGCATGTAAGTGAACATGACGCTGCTCTTTTTGTGTGTCTTAGCGTTTAATGTTTTGTGGTGTTTTGTGTTTCTCCTTATTAAAGAGTCTATGGACTATCATTATCGAGACCCTACAAGCTAAACAGGCCAAAGGACAAATTAGACAATTCATGTTTTTTGACACAACTAATGAAGAAATAAATGAAGAGTCGATTAATTTCTTACCGATGCAACGTGATCCATCCAAAGCCGTGTCGTATCCTACAGGACATTTACACACGTAGCTCCCGATGGTGTTGGAGCATTCGCCGCCGCTGCACAACCTGGGGACTGTCGCACACTCGTCTATATCTAAATGTGGAAAAGATGATTTTAGTCAATGACTTTAAAAAAAAGAAATTAGATTTTGTGTTAAAGTATACCCCGATGTTTAATACGAAATTATTAAAATGATCACCATCTTCAATCCTCTATCATAATCAACAACCGTTCTCACAATCAGTGTGAACAGTTCTGACTACAGCGCTAACAGAATTAGCATGTTTGTTGCACATCATTCTCTCGATTCAGAGACGACAAAGGGTATGCTAGACATTTAAAAATCTAACTTTTGTACTATTAAAACATGTTTTATTGGAATTTCTGTCAAAAAAAAGGGTGATTAGGAAGTAAGTTCATTATTAAGCATAAGAATGCTCTTCCAGTTCCAACTGCTGTGTCTTGATAATTTGTCTATATTTTATCAACTCTTCACTTGAACAAGTCAAAACCCAAAATGACTGTAGCATGTTTGACTAATTATTCATTTTAACTGATTACTGGCAGTCACACACACACACACACACACACACACACACACACTAAATAACATTTGCAGATGAACCCCACAGAAGCAGTTCCCCATTCTGGTATTTCTGGATTATGATTTCTGAGCTCTGTGGGCTTTCTTTCAGTTCCCTCCTTATTAAATTGATTGTGGCAGAATAACAGAGACATGCCGATCCCTCCCAGGAAGTCGTGACAGGTCCAACCAGGATGGCCTTCGAAAAAATAATTTGATCCTATCTGGAATTCTTTCACACACTCTCCAGGGATTCTGGGAATCGCGTTATTATTTCTGGACAGAGCACAGCAGCCTGAGCCGACTCCTCTCAACCCGGCGCACTCAACATGAATGTGTGTGTGGGTGTGTGTTATGGCTGGTCTACTGGTCTGTTCCTCTTTTCTTCAATCCACACTGCAGTAGAGAAGTTTGACTGCACAGTCTCAATAATGAGCCCTTATAAATTCAGCGCAGCAGGACTAAAAATAACCTCTCGATCCATTCTTATAAACAAACACCAGCTGAAGATAGAGTGTGTGTCTTTCCGTCTCCAAGGTGAAGATTGGGCAGTTTCTCTCATGCGCACCAGGAGAACTCCATCAGTGATAAACCAGATTTATGAAACTCTGAACTGCAGTGGTGTTAGTTTAGCCTCCCTCTCAAATGAGTTTTATCCAACATAGCTCAGCATTCTGGACTGGAGTTCTTCACATTCTTTAGACAAATCCCTTTGACAAATTTACATAATATTTCTATTCTATTTTAAAAAGAAATAAAATAGAAAATAAATGTAGCTAAGATAAGAATAATATATCTGTAAAAGACAAAATATACAAAAAAAGAAGAATATAAGAAAACCTAGCCGTACAATATGAAGAAGAGATGATTTCTGTACAAATAAAGAAAAATATAGAAATTTCTGTGTGAAGATGAAGTGGGAATTTAAATAGAAATGGTGGGGGGAGGGGTGCAAATATGCATGAAAGTGTATTATTGAAAGTGACTTAGGTTCAATGAGCAAAGAAATATGTAAATATAATAATATATATATATATATTATATATATGCAAATATGTATATGAGCAGGTGTGTACTGTCCATAAGTGTCCATGAATGTCCAAATGTCCACAAGTGTGAACGTGCAAAATGGTTCAGTCCTGTGTGGTGTACTGATTGATTGATTCAATTCACATCAAAGCACTATATACTGTACCTTTAACCCTGCATGTGACCCTATGTGGTTGATGACCCTAACCTGTGAATCTGATTTTGACCTGGTTTGACTTGAATTCATTCTGATCCCAGCACTACCATTATCAAGGGTTTTTCTAATTCTTTGAATAAATTTCAATAATATTGGTCCTGATAATGACTGGACCAAATATCCTAAATATCCTTATTTAGATTCTAATCCTAATCCTGTCAAAGATCTTCTGCCTGGATGTAAGCAGTCTAGGATTTTAATCCCTAACATCCCATAATGCTAAAGTGTCCCTGATTCTGATCCACAGGCAGATCTTCCTCTGAAATTTTGAAATTCTGATTGACCCTGACCTGAAACCTTGATCCTGACCCCACAACAAGGCCTGTTCTTAATATTTTTCCCTCACATAATCCAACCTCTGCCACCTCCCATCACACGGACACAGGACGCTGAGTAACATCCTCCTACCTTCTGGGTGGCCTTTTGGTTGGTATGGCAGTGAAGGCTTAACGTTTAAGGTTTTGAGTTACTGACCAGTAATAACCTTAACCCCTTTCTATTCCAGTTCCCAACTTTCTTAAAAGATATTGTTGAGAAAACGTATTGCTGAGATACGTAAATATAAGTATTTCATTCATTCATTTTATTCATCCATCATATCTGAGTGAACTGTTCATGTCTTATGATCCACCATGCCATGTAGGTCCAGGCTAAAAACCTATTTATTTAGCCAAGCATTTTTATAAATAGATTTGCCTTAGGTAAAGGAGCAGATCTGGGGGACTCATGGACGTAGAGTATTATGGTGAACTGGTATGTTTGGATGCTGTCTTCCTCACTCTCATTGATCACTCAAGTTTGCTGATGGTGAGGTGATTGGTTGCTTTACTCTACATTGCAGTTCTCCCTCATGTTTCCTTCTTCACAATGTTTTGGCCTCAGATCGTTGAAAGTCTCTGAATGTTTGCCTTCTAAAGCCAAAACATATGAAAGCCTGTCACAACTTTACGTGGCCCGAATGCTGACGGCAGATCGGAGTCCATGTTCATGTCTACAGTGTCGAATAAACAACCACATAGCACAGTATTTAAGTTTTACAAGGCAGACATTAAGCCTGTCAGCCAGAGTTTAATCCTAGATGGTTCATAAACTTAAGGGTAGGAGTGCCTTTGATTGGGTCTAATTTAAGGCCTAGACTGCACCAGATAAAACCTGAGTCACATATTTAGCTTAAACACCATTATTAAGGCTGAAAAGTGTCAAAAGTCTTGACAATAAATGTGATTTAAGAGTCAGTGTGCAGCAGAGCACATCTCACACAAAGCTATCGCAAGAAAATCAGGGAAACTGAGCTTGGCTTCAACTTGGCGTTTGGCAGCAGATTTCTTGCTTCCCAAAGCCATCTCTCGTCTCTGATCTTAATGCTGATCTATACAGACCATGCTGATGGGAGAAAACCCCAGGCTGCTTTTCACACACACACCTCACACACACCTGGGAGTGGAATTAGGACATGATGTCATCATCTTTATATATTCCAAGTTTTACAAATACCAAAACACTGTGTTCCTGTCAGGTCAAAGGTCACATCTCTCACCTTCACATTTCTGGCTGATCTCGTTGAATCGGTGTCCTGCGGGGCATTTACACTCAAACGATCCCACCGTGTTAATGCATTGTCCTCCATGACACAGCCCAGGAATGGCCTGGCACTCGTCCACATCTACACACACACACACACACACACATAGAAACACTTTAAATGATGTGATAATGAAGATACATCACTTGATTAATGAGGCAGATTCGTACGCTCTCAGTAAACATGGACGAATAAATGTGCAGGAGCACCATACAGGAGCGCCATTGTTCATCTCTTTCTCACACACAGGGTGATAAATAAGAGCAACAAGGAATGTAGAGAGTGAAAAGACAAATAGAGAAGACAGATTTGCAGAGAGACATGTTTGAGACAGAGCATCAGGAGAACAAGAGAGAGTGAGAGGAAACGTGGAAGGAAGTGAATGAGGCGTTGAGAAAGGCAAGGACAGGGACAGGGACAGTAATGAAGAGACAGAGATAAGGAAGAGATAGAGAATGCGGAAGGAAAAGAAATGAAGAGAGAGACAAAATAATAGAGGGAGAGAGAGGGAGAGATGCAGGGAGGACAGTGTCTGCTGACCCTCCTCAGCATGCTTCAGACAGCCAGACGTTAGAGGAATTTCCCCAGCTGCAGAAATAAGTGTGAGGGCCAAACCGAGCAGCATGTGGCTGCGTCCCAAACGCACACTGCTCATGCACTCAAATCCAGAGGTCAAAGTTCATGTCCATACCTATTATACCCAGACTAGGGCTCTGGAGCAGGAGCTCCCAGTGCAGACTGGGGCGGGGTCAGTGTGGGGTTATTAATAAAGCTGAGGCTGATTTAGTGATGTTGGAGAACATGATGAAGAACTTCATTAACAGACACATGTTGCATTAATGCATTCCACTCTCTCTCTCTCTCTCTCTCTCCCTCTCATCCACTCATCGTCCACACGGCTTTATCTTGTATTCAGGGTTGCAGAGGGGCTGGAGCCTATCCCAGGAGGCCTGTACACCCGTCTCCCTTTTGTTATAAAGTGATCGAAAGGGAGACGAGGACCTAAACACAGCAGCGCCGCTGTACACACACTGCTCTAAACACATATCACACCCATACTGGCCTCCCTCCACTGGCTTCCTGTACATTTCAGGATCCAGTTTAAAATATTACTTCTTGTTTTTAAAAGCCTAAATAATTAGGCACCTGCTTATCTGTCGGAGCTCCTTATTCCGTACTCCCCTTCCAGAGACCTGCGATGCTCTGATCATCATCTACTGCACATCCCCAGAGCGAAGCTCAAAACCAGAGGTGGCAGAGCCTTTTCGGTAGTAGCCCCCAGCATGTGGAACAGCCTCCCTTTACAGTTAAGAGCCGCCCAGAATCTTAATCATTTTAAAACCATGCTTAAAACACGTCTGTTTTCATGTGCATTTTATTCTTTTTGATTTATTAAGCTAGTTTTGTTTATTTTATCTTATATTTTCTGTTTCTGTCTTGTGGTTTGTAATAGTGAGCGATAAATATTAAGTAGATACCCTGTATAGTACCTGCTGATTTATTGTTCTATACTTGTACAGCACTTTGGTCAGCGGAAGTTGTTTTAAATGTGCTTTATAAATAAATTGAATTGATGGATTGATTGATAAACACTGCTGTGTCAGGTTTCTATCAGGACATGCGCGGCACATTCCAAATTCTTTCTCTATTTCTTAAGAAATAAACACACAAAATAAACAAAATGTGTATTAAAATATTAAAGAGTATAGAATTGTTACTCTGGAGTGAACAAACGAATACATTTTTACATTTTCTCATGTTAAAATCTCTCAGACGGCTGATCACAGACGCAATATTCACATAAGTGCAACATCTGTATATAGATTTGTTATGTTGTGCTGTTTTTGTCACATTTATTGATCACTCTCTCCTTTACTCCTGTAAATTACTGTAAGCAACTGTAACCAAGTATAAGCAATTTCCCCCGGGTTTTAATAAAGTGCTTTGAATCTTGAGCGTTTATAGTGGTGAGGTCAGTTAGGGAGCGTCTGAAAAAACTGCATGACCTGGACAAGTAGTGTGAAGTAGGACATTTAAATGATCAGACATACAGTATAACCTTATTGTGACTCTTAAACTCCAGGGTTTTTGTTTTAGAGCAAAGAAAAGTGCTTTATTGCTTTTTTTGGAGGCGGTGGGGTTTTGGCAGGTGTA
>NC_071106.1:232500-285000 GCF_024256425.1 Clarias gariepinus
AGACACACAACGCAGTTTATATCAGTTAGACACTGTAAAACACCACCTAGTTTCTAGTCTTGATAAATAACTGTACCATTAGGGGTGAAGTGGTGTACATGCCTCGAAATGGCTGCTTATATTTTAAATAATTAGAAACTCCACTCAGACAAGATAAACCACTCCACTCAGATGAGATAAACCACTCCACATGGATGAGATATTCTGTAAAGCTGATTTGCGACAATGACCATTGTTGAAAGCGATATAAAAATAGAATAGAATTGCAATTGCATATAATTTTAATTGAATTAAATAGAATTTAATTGAATTGAATAAACTATTAGACTGAGTTAAAATAAACTCCACATGGATGGTATACACAACTTGACTCTGATAACATTCAACTCCAACTGAATAGGATAAACAATGTGTATCTGATGAGATAAACAACTCCAGGCCTGAGAACAGAAGCAACTGAACTCACTATCAGCACTTGCATCTACAGCACAGTCCAGCCCTTAATCATTTACAATGTGTGTGTGTGTGTGTGTGTTTAATTTGTGTTTGATTGATTTAACAAAGTTTTTTTTAAATCACACACACACACACACACACACACACACACACACACAAGTAACAATTAATTGGCCACAGCTTGCCCACAATGTCCTCCAGCAAGTTGTTACTCCATGTTGTTTACCAGAAGGGTTTTTAGTTTGTTCCTATTAGAAAGTATTAAGAGTGTTGTAACACTGTCTGAAATCATTACCACCACACCCCTCACTCCTACACCACACCCCTCACTCCTACACCACACCCCTCACTCCTACACCACACCCCCTCACTCCTACACCACACCCCTCACTCCTACACCACACCCCCTCACTCCTACACCACACCCCTCACTCCTACACCACACCCCTCACTCCTACACCACACCCCCTCGCTCCCACCACACCCCTCACTCCTACACCACACCCCTCACTCCTACACCACACCCCCTCACTCCTACACCACACCCCCTCGCTCCCACCACACCCCTCACTCCTACACCACACCCCTCCACTCCTACACCACACCCCTCACTCCTACACCACACCCCTCCACTCCTACACCACACCCCTCACTCCTACACCACACCCCTCCACTCCTACACCACACCCCTCACTCCTACACCACACCCCCTCGCTCCCACCACACCCCTCCACTCCTACACCACACCCCCTCGCTCCCACCACACCCCTCACTCCTACACCACACCCCCTCGCTCCCACCACACCCCTCACTCCTACACCACACCCCCTCACTCCTACACCACACCCCTCCACTCCTACACCACACCCCTCACTCCTACACCACACCCCCTCGCTCCCACCACACCCCTCACTCCTACACCACACCCCTCACTCCTACACCACACCCCTCCACTCCTACACCACACCCTCCACTCCTACACCACACCTCCTCGCTCCCACCACACCTCTCACTCCTACACCACACCCCCTCGCTCCCACCACACTCCTCACTCCTACACCACACCCCCTCGCTCCCACCACACCCCTCACTCCTACACCACACCCCCTCACTCCTACACCACACCCCTCCACTCCTACACCACACTCCTACACTCCTACACCACACCCCCCACTCCTACACCACACCCCCTCGCTCCCACCACACCCCTCCACTCCTACACCACACCCCTACACTCCTACACCACACCCCTCACTCCTACACCACACCCCTCACTCCTACACCACACCCCTACACTCCTACACCACACCCCTCACTCCTACACCACACCCCTCCACTCCTACACCACACCCCTCCACTCCTACACCACACCCCCTCACTCCTACACCACACCCCCTCGCTCCTACACCACACACCCTCCACTCTTACACCACACACCCTCCACTCTTACACCACACTCCTCCACTCTTACACCACACCCCCTCCACTCCTACACCACACCCCCTCCACTCTCACACGACACTCCTCCACTCTTACACCACACCCCCACACTCCTACACCACACCCTTTTACTCCTACACCACACCCCTCCACTCCTACACCACACCCCTCCACTCCTACACCACACTCCTTCACTCTTACACCACACCCCTACACTCCTACACCACACCCCTACACTCCTACACCACACCCCTTCACTCCTACATCACACCCTTTTACTCCTACACCACACCCCTCCACTTCTACACCACACCACCTCACTCCTACCCCACACCCCTACACTCCTACACCACACTCCTCCACTCCTACACCACACCCTTTTACTCCTACACCACACCCCTCCACTCCTACCACACCCCTCCACTCCTACACCACACCCCTTCACTCCTACACCACACCCCTACACTCCTACACCACACCCCTTCACTCCTACATCACACCCTTTTACTCCTACACCACACCTCTTTACTTCTACACCAAACCACCTCACTCCTACCACATCCCTCCACTCCTACACCTCACTCCTACCACACCCCTCACTCCTACACCACACTCCTCCACTTCTCCACCACACTCCCTCGCTCCCACCACAGCCTTTCACTCCTACACCCCACCCCTCCACTTCTGCACCACACCACCTCACTCCTACCACATCCCTCCAGTCGTACACCACACCACTCACTCCTACACCACACCCCTCCACTTCTACACCACACCACCTCACTCCTACCACACCCCTCACTCCTACACCACACCCCTCCACTCCTACACCACCCCAACACCACACCCCTCCACTCCTACACCACACCCTTTTACTCCTACCACACCCCTCACTCCTACACCACACCCCTCAACTCCTACACCACACCCCTCCACTCCTACACCACACCCTTTCACTCCTACACCACACCCCTCCACTTTTACACCACACCACCTCACTCCTACCACATCCCTCTACTTTTACACCACACCCTCTCACTCCTACACCACACCCCTCCACTCCTACACCACACCCCCTCACTCCTACATCACACCCCTCCACTCCTACCACATCCCTCCACTCCTACACCACACCCCTTACTCCCACACTACACCCCCTCACTCCTACACTACTGCACCGCTCTCCTGATCGCAACATAGAGAACAGTCCATTGTTGGGGTAGCTGAGGCCCTTACAATCTTCCTGGCCTTGGTCCAGCACCACTTGCTGTAGATCGAGTGCAGGTCAGGGAGCTCGGTGCGGATGATGCGCTCAGCCGAATGCATGACCCCCTGTAGAGCTTGTCTTTCCTGCATGGTGCTGTTCCCGAACTAGGTTGAGATGTTACCCGTCAGGATGCTCTCTATGGTGCAAGAGTAAAAGTTTCTAAGCACCTTGGAGGGCAGTCTAAAGTCTCTCAAGCGCCTGGGGTGGTAGAGACGCTGCCGAACCTTTTTCACCACGGTGTTGATGTGACAGGACCATGACAGGTTCTGCGTGATGTGAACACCGAGGTATCGGAAGCGCTCCACTGGGCCACTGTTGATAAAGGGAGTCTGGTAGTTTCTCTTCTGCTCCAGGTAGGCTGTCTCATCATTGTCAGAGATCAGGCCCACCATGACAGTGTCGTCATCAAACTTAATGATGGTGGTGGAGTTCGTAGTGGCTATGCAGTCATAGGTGTACAATGAGTACAGCAGGGGGCTCAGAACACATCCCTGGGGGGTTTCAGAGTTGAGAGTGAGGGAGGCTGAGACATGTCCGCCCATCCTTACTGCCTGTGGTCTGCCACTTGAAAAGTTGGAGATCCACTGACACAGAGATGAGCTGAGTCCCAGGTGCTCCAGCTTGGTGGTGAGTGTGGAGGAAATTATGGTATTAAATGCTGAGCTGTAGTCGATAACGAGCATTTTAGCCATGTTGTGCAGAAGCAGAGGAGGTTGCAGTCCCGAATGTCTCTCTGGAAATTTATCCTGGCCCTGAGGTCATCGAGCTTGTTCTTCAGTGACTGGATGTTGGCGAGCAGGATGCTAGGCAGAGGTGTGCGGTGTGCACGGGCTCTCAGCCTGTTCCTGACGGCGGCTCATTTCCCTCAGGGCAGCCGGTTCGCGTTGCGTCCTTTATTCTTCCTTAGGATATCACTCAGCCAGCTCGGATCCGGAGTTAGAAACGTTGAATTGTGAATACATTGTACACCAATAGAAACAAGAGTTTCTCTATCATACCTAAGGTACTCAATGGTAATGAATTTGCCGTTTAAAGTTACTGGGAATTACCTTAAAATACAAAAACAAAGAAAAGTAGATCGGAGCAGTCGTGACGGCAGCCGACCTCACCGGCGCCATCTTGGAACAAGACACCCTACACCACACCCCCTCTACTCCTACTACACCCAATCACTTCTAGCACACCCCTCCACTCCTACACCACACCCCTCCACTCCTACACCACACCCCTTCGCTCCTACCACAGCCCTCCACTCCTACACCACATCCCTCCACTTCTACACCACACCCCTCCACTCCTACACCATACCCCATTTCTCCTACCACACCCCTCCACTTCTACACCACACCCCCTCACTCAAACCACACCCCTCCACTCCCAAACCACAGCCCTCCACTTCTACACCACACACCCCCTCACTCCCACCACACCCCTCCACTCCTACACCACACCCCTCCACTTCTACACCACACCCCCTCACTCAAACCAAACCCCTCCACTCCTAAACCACAGCCCTCCACTTCTACACCACACACCCCCTCACTCCCACCACACCCCTCCACTCCTACACTACACCCCTCGTTCCCACCACACCCCTCCACTCCTACACCACACCCATTCAACTCCTACACAACACCCCTCGTTCCTACCACACTCCTCCACTCCTACACCATACCCCTCACTCCCACCATATCCCTTACTTCTACACCACTCCCCTCCACTCCTACACTATAATGTTTGTAACTCAGGGTTTGTGTGTGTGTGTGTGTGTGTTGTAAACAGTTTGAAAAACAATAGTGTTCCCTTTAGGAAAAAGAGAGTGAGGCCAAATAACCAAACAATCAAGAATGTCATGCTCGGACAGAATGGAGCCAAAGACACGCACACACAGACACACATACACACACACACACAACAAGTCCAAAAATACACACAAGCTGTTAACAGGCTGTCTAAATCCTGGTTTTATTAGATTTTATAATTTTAATAGGGCCACATTCCAGAATACACAATACTAAATACACACTTCTCTGCACACTACTCCTGGAAACAAAATCTGCACGCCCTGAAACACATTCTTACAATTTACTAAAATTCCTAAATAAAGAATCCTGCATAAACACACCCACACACTCCTGAATACACACTCTGCATAATCCCCCCTGAAACACGCCCCTGAACCTCCCACACTGAACCTCCCCCCTAAAACACGCCCCTGACCCTCCCCCTAAAACACACCCCTGAAACACGCCCCTGAACCTCCCACTCTGAACCACACCCCCTGACCCTCCCCCTGAAACACACCCCTGAACTTCCCCCCGAAACACACTCCACAGTAAATTATCCCAGAAAACACTTAAGTCAAGTCAAGTCAAGTAGGCTTTTATTGTCACTTCAACCATATACAGTTCAGTAGACAGTGAAATGAAACCACGTTCCTCTAGGAACAAGGTGCTACATACAACATAAATTAACAACATAAATTAACAGAAACTAACTAGCTAACTCAGAGACCTAATTAGCTTGCTAGCTGGGACAGGACAGATTGACATTTTGAGTTAGGAGACAACATAATGTACATGTGCAAATATGCAAACAAGAGCAACAAAGTGACAGTGCGACAACATGACAGTACAATACCCTGTGGTAATGAGGTGATGAGTTGAGGTAGTGGGAGGAGAAACAGTAAACGTTCCATAATTAGCAGCAAGGATAAAAATATTTAGTGCAAAATTAGCAATTAATAAATATTGTGCAAGAAGCACACTTCTGAAAATACCTTACCCAGGTCCCCTTCCCAAACGTTGTAGCGCATCACACAAGGGCTTGGTTTTATTTAGGCTAACATAAAGTGGTAAATAAAAAGTTAAACCACCAGGCCTTTTTAACAACCCTATACGGTTATAGTCCTATAACCGTATAGGGTTGTTATAGACCTATCGGGTCACGTGTGTCGGTATAAAGCCGGAATCAGCATAACACTCGGGGTGGAGAGATGAAGTTTACAGTGCTGTGTAAAAGAGAGAGAGAGCTAGTTTGTGGCAACCAGAGGATTACTTTTCCTCAGTGGATTAATCTTTTCCTGGACTTTAACTATACTCCTCTCATTTTGTTTCTCGTGCTCCCGGATTTACCATCTTTTACCGGTAAGTCCAAGCCATCTCTCCCATCCACTATTACACACTCACAATAACACAGACTTGGACATTCATACATACGCACTTACACACACGCATCCACTACACACATTATTTATACAGTGAAACCTCGGATTACGAGCATAATTCGTTCCGGAAGTGGGCTCGTATTCCAAAACACTCGTAAACCAAATTCAATTTTCTCATAGGAAATAATTAAAACTTAAATAATTCGTTCTACAGCCCAAAAAAATAAATGCATAAAAATAATTAATACAAAATATAAAGTAAAAATAAAACAAATTAACCTGTACTTTACCTTAAAAAAATTTAAAAATAAATCTTGACAGATAAGTGTTTCCATTTGTGCACGCAGGGTGTGTGTGTAATGTGCGTGCGCGCACACACACACACACATACACACACACACATAAACAGAGAGACCATTTTTAAAACCGTTTAAAAATTAGCAAGGAACATCGCTAGTCACACTCGCGTGACTAACGGGATCACTACTGTAAAGTAAAACAACAACAACAAAAAACAAATTAAACAGCTCCTCACCTTTGAAAACAATCGCGACAGAGAGGAGTTTGTGTGTTTGTTTGGCAACCTGAGAGAAGGGGGGCTAAAGGGGGGCTTGCTCGCGTTTACAGCCCCCTTCTCTCAGGTTGCCAAACAAACACACAAACTCTCTGCCTTACACAGACACACACGCACACTCAAAAACACTGCAGGCACTGCAGACCCAGCTCAAAAGACCCAGCAGGGGAGACGATAGGTCTCGGCTTTACAGCTCCCCTCCTCTCAGGTTGCCAAACAAACACACAAACTCTTCTCTGTCGCGACTGTTTTTAAAGGTGAGGAGCTGTTTAATTTTTTTTTTTTGTTGTTGTTGTTGTTGCTTTTCTTTACAGTAGTGATCCCGTTAGTATGCGCTCACGCGAGTGTGACTAGCGATGTTCCTTGCTAATTTTTAAACGGTTTTAAAAACGGTCTCTCCATTAATGTGTGTGTGTGTGCGCGCACGCACATTACACACACACACACACACACACACACACAGCGTGTTTGTGTGTGCGCGCGCACATTACACACACACACACACAGCGTGTGTGTGTATTCACCCAGCAGGAGAGATGAAAAACAGTGGCTCACTTGTGATGACGTGACGCTCGGTGTCAAAACAAGAAGCGCATTCGTGAAACATGATACCCGGTGCTCGTAAACTAAGACAATGCTCGTTTTTCAAGTAAAAAATTATTAAAACTCGTTGCTCGTCTTGCGGAACACTCGTAAACCGCGTTACTCATAATCCGAGGTTCCACTGTATTTGTATATTTTTGTATATATTTTGTAAATATTGTTTGTTTGTATTTTTTTGGTGCACCTTGGTTGTTTGTTTCATTTAATACACTTTTTTTGGCGCAGCACCGGAAGTGAGTAATATTATCCCGTATTTAGATTCAAGACCCCAGAATAGTGTAATTAGCTCGAATATAAAACCTGAGCATTACATAGTGGTGGCCCGTATGGGGAATTTGTTTGTTTGGGTATTTTTCCGGTGTTGTGTGACTTTGCTGAGTAAGCAGGACGCTAACATGGCTAGTGCTAAAGCTAACGCTAGTAGGGCCGGTAAGGCTGACTCTGGTTTTGCTTGTGATGTATCAGATGATGTAAATGCCTTTGTGACACGCCGTAACCCTACAGCTAATAGAACTTCTTTGCTTAGTTCATTGTATATATCAGATAGACATGATGATGATGTTACTATGGTTCATATGTGTAATATTGCTGATAGTGTAAAAACAATGCAGAGTGAACTTAAGCAGTGTAAAGGGGATGAAGTGGCGCTGTCAGAGAAAGACGGCTTGTTAGAGTGGGATTTTAAAGATTTCATTAACAACAGTATAAATCGTGAAATCAGTTTTCTGCAGGCAATGGACGCTAGAATAGCAGAGCTGGAGCGCTACTGCCAAGAGTCTTTAGAAAAACTGAAAAGAGCCATAACTGACTGTTTTTTGTGCCGCAATGTTTTCTGGGAGAAACAGATGACGAAGCTGCGCCTCACTAACATGCCCACCATTCACAAATTACAGTCCTACAATCCTGCATCTACACAATTTCCACCTCGACATTCACCCGGAATTCCGAACATCGCAACAGAGAAGGAGGATACACAACACAGCCAGGAGAAGATTCAGGAAGGAGCCCCAGAGCCCGCTTCTACACCGTCCCAGGCTGGACGCTCCAACGCTCAGCCCCACTTTGCAGCCTCTCAGCTCTACTACGCCTTGCCACCAAAAGCAGAACCTCTTCAAGTTACATCGGAGCTGTCCTTGGCTCCACCCAGTGACCTGGCTAAGGTAGTAAGAGCGCAGCAGAAAGGTCTCCAGGCAGCTCTACTGGCCACTGTGGTGGACGTTGGAGAGTCCCAGAACCACGGAGTCTCCTTCAAACACCAACAGGGGGCGCTACATCGTAGAGTGCCGAGGAAGAAAGGAGGAGCAGTCCAGCTGGTAGTCCCACCATCTAAGACCCAGACATACCTGGAGAACTTTCACCACAAGCCGAAGGGTGGCCACCGGGGAGGGCTAAAAACTCTACTGAGCCTTCTAGATGTCACCTGGTGGCCCACCATTCGCAAGGACTCTGGCAGTACGTGCAGCAAAAAGACTGTTAAAAAACAATGGAGTACACTTTTTCTGGGGGCAACCCACATAACAGAGGGTGTGGTACTGAAAAGCGCTATTGCGGTCCTCTCCACAGACTTGGATATTCATACATACGCACTCACACACAATATATATTTATTTATATATATTAAATATATATATTTTTGTATATATTTTGTAAAAAAAAAAATAATTTAGTGCACCTTGGTTGTTTTTTTTAATTAATACACTTTGGATTTGTTGGGAAATTGTTGTTGTGTGTCTTTCCTTGCTCCACGAAGATTGCACAACACCGGAAGTAAGTAATATTATCCCGTATTTAGACTCAAGGCCCCGGAATAGTGTAATTAGCTCGAATATAAAACCTGAGCGTTACAACGTTTTCCTGCAGAAAACTCCCAACTGAAACACTCAGCCTGAAACACACACTCCTGAAACACACTCCTGAAACACACTCCCCCAACCACACCCTTGCAGAAATACGTTCTCCCTAACAAACTCCTATGAAACACAGGCCTACAGCAACATGTTCCCTCTAAAACCCACTCCCTTTAAAACACACACACACCTTTGCTGAAGCACACTCCTTTTGAACACACTCCAGTTTCCTTTCTCATGGTGAAACTAAATGTTCTGGCCTCGTAGATACAGACGTGTTTTGTTTTGGGCATTTCTATGTAAATATGTATCGTAATGAAAAGCACATGGTACCAACAAACTCAGCAGTGTATCTCTTGCTCACACACCCTGTTACAGCACATCTGTCTTAAATCGAGTCTGTACGGAGGGACGGGTCCAAACACATGACAGAACTCAAAAAGAAGCTTGGGGAAAAAACAAGCTGAAAAAACACAACGGAGGCCTGTGCATTGTCTTACTGTCTCACAGACACACACACTCATCTGCACAAGCAGAACCTTCTCATCAGGACACAACTCCAGAACCACATTCAAAGTTACACTCACCCTCCAAATCACACGCCTCCAGAAACCATGTTCTTCACATTCTGCTCCTCATGACCCAAAAAACTGGAAACTGGAAACACACTCCAGGAAACACACTGCCGAAACACGGTTATCCCAGAACTCATTTTTCATGGACTCTAAATGACATACTTTCCAGACAAAGTACTCTTTGGAACTTAAAACAATCAGGAACATGTGCTGTTATCTCCAAATCCAAGCCTTTACACATCCCATGTTCTCTGGACCCCATTCTGCCAAATCATAAAGACTCAAGAGCTCCACATAATTAAAAGCACACTTTCTTTCAGACCATCTGAACTCAGGGTGCCTGGACCATCGGTTCTTCAGCTACTACCATCTCCAAAACCTAAGTTCTCTAAAACATAATCTAGACTTCACACCTTCTTCAGGTTTTCCATGTTATCAGATCTGATCCATGCATATCTAGTTGTATGCTCAGGAGATCCCACAGGTTCCAGATCACCTGCCAAGCCTGGTACCTGCTTCATAGCTATAATTAAAGTTTGCTAAAACACACGTCCTCCAGATCCCTGTCCAGATATATAGAGTCTGGAGAAGAAACAATATATGTTCTATACTTAGAACAAAAAACAAACACCCCCCTCCCCTGCACACCTACACCCCATGTTCTCCAGGCTCAACACTAACAGAGGTCCTGTTATTGCTACAGAAACAAATTACATTAGTGTTACATCAAGTGTTACAAATGAATCTCATCAGCATCACAACGTCAAATTATATCCCAGTCAAAGCATTGTGTACATCAGTGTCACCATGGTAACATCAACATTGTAACAAGATGAAGGTGAAAGGTGAGTGTGTAAGCGGTGCTGGGTCTTACCTCGCTCACACTGAGGTCCGGTGAATCCGTACGTACACACGCAGCGGTTTGGGGCAACACATCTTCCTCCATTCAAACATCCTGACTCACACAACGCTACACACACACACACACACACAGTACAGTACAGCATTATCAATCAGATTGATGTATTGTTGATAAAGACTTGACTGTAGATGATTTTGAATGCTGGTTACCATCACGACATATAACTCTGGTCTGTTTATCACACACAGTCTGTTACCATGACAACATGAACCATGTGAATCCTTTCAGAGGGCAATAAGCATTTTTATTAATTCACCTTCTTCACTCTGTTTTTAACAACTTTACAATGACTTAACTTATTATTCTCTGTGAAAATGTAATGAACTGAACTTGGTTTAGGAACCATTTCATACTGATCTAATGTCTAATGAGTTTCCTTTTAAGGAAAGCTGGGGGCGGGGTTAATTCTGTTCCACAAAAAAATGTACACAAAATCAAGAAGAGAAAAAAAGAACAT
Source organism: Clarias gariepinus (assembly GCF_024256425.1). Classification (NCBI taxonomy): domain Eukaryota; kingdom Metazoa; phylum Chordata; class Actinopteri; order Siluriformes; family Clariidae; genus Clarias; species Clarias gariepinus. The sequence continues at coordinate 243,808 of NC_071106.1, forward strand.
TGCTAAACCATGGGATTAAAATTTCACAAAACACTCTCGTGTTTAGCATGAAATTACATCTAAAAGTAGAGGAGGCGGTAACCATGGCAACCAAGCAGGTGTTACAGATATGAAGTGTTCACTCTACACTCTCAGCCTGCTTTTATCACGTGCTCTACATGTGACTTCGATTTTTTAAATCATAAGTTAAGATGAGCTTTAACTAGGGGGTATGTTGATATGATCACGTTAACACTGCAGTGCATGAGGTGAGGTGATGATGATGATGGTGATGATGATGATGATGATGTGCTTACGCTGGCCACAGTGAGCTCCGGTGTAGCCCTTCTGACACAGACAGTTATCTTCAGCACATGTTCCTCCATTCATACAGCGAATATTACAGTTTTGAACTGTGAAAGAAAAAAAAATTATTAAACACACACACACACACACACACACACACTAAATATATGGCAGTTGATGCTGAAGGGTGGGGACTGTAATGAAACATCTGCAGTTTTTTTTTCCTCCTGCAAACCCAGATGTTTGTGTCTCACATTCTGACATCATGACATCATAAGTCTGTTTATTAAAATAATAATCATAAAATTGTTGCATAAATGTTGAATATAAAGAGGATTTATGCACCATTAGGCTTTTATATTGTGTTTAATATATAGAATGCTTTTTATCTTCATAAATTTATTTTTTTTTGTTGTTGCAGAGATCGACCCAGAGAATGCGCTTTTAAGAGCTTGATGAATATGCGAGATGTTTTATGAATAATGAACTATGTGGTGAGAGAGGAATATGTCCAACAGAAATAAACATCTGCTCATAAAATCACAGAGATGTTTATGGGACTAAAGCAATCAACTCATCCCCGAGATCATCTGAAAGCGGAGCTCATGTCCAGCTCCTGGCATCCAACTAACAGAAAGTGACCAGGTCTGAAGAGGAAGGTCTTTTAGTAGAGAGAGAGAGAGAGAGAGAGAGAGAGAATGTTGGATTTCTATCACTCTAACACTCCCGGGCCTAGACCTCCAGCCCAAGAGAATTTAGAGAAAAGCTATGAAGCTGAAGATCGGAGAAGGACCTGGAGTGTAGGGGTTACAGAATGGGTTTGGATTGCACTCTGACCTCACTGCTTCCCAGAAGAGATGAGGTAATGGACAGGAAATGACAACATACATGAGGCAGGAATTAGGATTGGGTGGCAAATCAATTTCGCACAGAAACACTGCCAGAAATAAATTACAGACAAATACATTTGCGCACACACACACACACACACACACACAAACACACACACACACACACACACACACACACACACACACACACACACACCTGACTTGGAGCCACAGGAAGGAGAGATCTGTCCATTTGGGCAGGTGCACATGTTTGGTCTGGAACAAAATCCATCACCACAGGAACTACGGCAAATAGCTGGAGAGAGAGAGAGAAAGAGAGAGAGAGAGAGAGAGAGAGAGAGAGATAAGGCTCCACCCCCAGGTTCACCTGTCTCATGTTTTTATGCCCAGGTAATGAAGATCATCCAGCTTTATTTCATTTCTCATGTTAGAGATCCCTCGGTGTGTGTCAGTGAGCTCTGGTGTCTCCTTGACAGGTACAGATTTGACTGGTCTAACTGGTGCATCTGTTGGTGCCTCATTGGAGACACTGCATGTAAAAATGAATTTGAGAAACCAGAAGAAAGGCTTCTAGTCTTCTAGGCTTTTAGTGGAGTAAGTTTTAGGATCTCAGAGTTAGTGAGCCGGGCCACCTCCCTCTCCTCTCTGTCTGAGCTCAGTGATGCAGATCACGACCCCACACTTCCTCACTTTTAGCTCCTAAACAATATAAACAATCGGCACACAACACCGGCATGAAGCCCACCACAGCCTTCCTGAAAAACACAGCACTCTATTCAGACCTGGAGGAAAAAACATTACAATACATTTCCATCTCAACAGAATTAATAAAGTCAACGTCACATAAATCTGTAAGATGGAGTAGAAGCTGTAAGTGGAGAAATATGGAGCTCTGGACATCACTTTTACTCTAGCTTCTTTCAAGTGATGGAGGTGGTGGTGGAGCCATCAGCGAGATGGAGATCTCCAAACTCCAAGTCCACCAACGTAAACCAGGTGCTAATTCAGGGCTTGTGATGGTGCTGGTGCTGGGGAGGACCTGGTTCAACCTGCAAACTGTTTATGAATCATGTGACTTTTTTACGGTCCTAAAAGCCAGAGCATTACATCACTGTGTATATCAACAACAACAATGTGGGACTCTGGCATGTCTATGGGATTGTTGGTCCTGACTTCATGAGCTTACACTGGAGGAACTTACACACATCTGACACCACTTTGTGCTCTCAGATGATCAGCTGTGGAACATGTTAGTGCTCTCATTGTGGCATTAGTGCTTGGTGTGATTTGACTCCAGTTAATTCATTATTTGAGAGAAATACTGTATATAAACAGAACTTTAACACTTACGGACAATACATTGGTTTCCTCCAGTGAGTGTTTTCCATCCAGGGCAGCAGTACGAGTGTTGTCGTGTTCCACACACATTTGGACTACGGAAAGAGCATTTAAAAAAGTTAAGGAATGTATGTGTTTTATTAAACTCACATACACACACACACACATTGTTGTAACCAGTGTTCCACATAACATGACCTCCCACTCTGACTCCGACTCTCAGGTCTGAATGAGCACACTTCATTACTTCATGTGTGTCTATGACTAAGTTAGCTGCATGCTTTCTGAGCTGAATCACCCAAAACCAATCAGGAGCAGTCTGTTTTCCTCCAAACCAATTTGATTATCTGCAGTCACACTGTGTTCTTACATAACAAGCCTGGATCAGCAATGTGTCACAGTCCTAGCCTGGAGACCAACCTTAAAAAGAGTCACATCTTCTCTACATACAGTAATATGTGTGCTAGATTAGCTTTCAGGTGTTTCTTATGATCAGGATCTTATATTTAGGAATCAAAGCTCTGTGTAAAGCATTCTCCAGCACATCCTGAAGATTCTCAATAAGGTTAAGGTCTAGACTCTGTGGTGGCCAATCCATGAAATAAAATGACATGTGATGACCTGGTGGTTCAGTACATTCAGGTGGTCAGCTGACTTCATTTTATTGCCCCATAACGTTACTGAGTCTAGACCTGAGTAACTGATCAACCCCAGATCATAACACTGTCTCCAGAGGCTTGTACAGTGGACACTATGCATGATGGGAGCATCGCTTCATGTCCTTCCCTTCTCACCCTGACACGCCCATCACTCTGGAATAGGATCAGTCTGGACTCATCAGGTCATGACCTTTTTCCATCTCTCCAGTCTTTATGCTCCCTAACAAACTGAAGCCTTTTTATGATGAGCCTCACTAACAAGTGGTTTTCTTATGGACACACAGCTGTTTAGTCCCAATCTCGTGAGTTTTTTTTTCTTAATGTAGAACAATAATTTGACCCTTCTGAAACAGAGTAACTCTTTGCTACGCCCACAGGATATGTCTTTTGATATGGTTGTGTAAGAAATGAGAAAATCCTCACTGAATTAGTTAGGGTTAAATAACTTGTTGCAGCTGAACCATAATAATCACTGCAGTAATTATACAATGGGGACCTCTTAACTATTCGCTTATTTATATCCAGGTGGTGACTTTATTGGCCAGGCAGTGGATAACTGTGTGACATCTGCATAACAGGGGAAACTAATACCACAGCTACTCCAATGCAACAACTGAAATGTCCTCATATCTGATTTCACAACACTCAGGAGCTGAGATTCAAATCATTAAACCAACGAGATCACTAAACAGCATCTCTGACATTAGCTCAGGTTTATAGTAACATCATAATTTTGATATATTTTTCGTTTTCATAGCAATAGCTCATCCTCAGGGGCATATGAACTCTTCTATAGTTGCAGACAAGTTTTCAGGAGAGAAAATAAAGAGAGGCTGGTGAGGGAGCAAGCATTTATAGCTGTGCTAAGAGTAAAACCCAGGGAGGTGTGGAGTCTGAGATGCTCTTCATCACGCCCAAGCATGACTCATAGATAACCATTAAGTAAACATCATGTTCTGACTGTCGCTCAACTGAAACATCTGGACCAAGCCAATAATTAAGTCAGATGTTCATGACAAATACTCTTTGTATCATTATATTTAAAATAATGCCTTAACCACTGAGCATATGCTCAGTTATAAAAGCATTGTGTGTGTATATATAGATATATACACAGGTCCTTCTCAAAAAATTAGCATATTGTGATAAAGTTCATTATTTTCTCTAATGTACTGATGAACATTAGACTTTCATATATATTTAGATTCATTACACACAACTGAAGTAGTTCAAGCCTTTTAATTATTTTAATATTGATGATTTTGGCATACAGCTCATGAAAACCCAAAATTCCTATCTCAAAAAATTTGCATATCATGAGAAGGTTCTCTAAACGAGCTATTAACCTAATCATCTGAATCAACTTATTAACTCTAAACACCTGCAAAAGATTCCTGAGGCTTTTAAAAACACCCAGCCTGGTTCATTACTCAAAACCGCAATCATGGGTGAGACTGCCGACCTGACTGCTGTCCAGAACGCCATCATTGACACCCTTAAGCAAGAGGGTAAGACACAAAGAAATTTCTGAACGAATAGGCTGTTCCCAGAGTGCTGTATCAAGGAACCTTAGTGGGAAATCTGTGGGAAGGAAAAAGTGTGGCAGAAAACGCTGCACAATGAGAAGAGGTGACTGGACCCTGAGGAAGATTCAAGTTCAAGTTCAAGTAGGCTTTATTGTCATTACAACCATATACAGTTAGTACACAGTGAAACGAAACAACATTCCTCCAGGACCAAGGTGCTACATGCAACATAAATTTACAACATAAATTTATGTTGATTGTGGAGAGATTGTGGAGAAGGACCGATTCCAGACCTTTGGAGACCTGCGGAAGCAGTGGACTGAGTCTGGAGTAGAAACATCCAGAGCCACCGTGTACAGGCGTGTGCAGGAAGTGGGCTACAGGTGCCGCATTCCCCAGGTCAAGCCACTTCTGAACCAGAAACAGCGGCAGAAGCGCCTGACCTGGGCTACAGAGAAGCAGCACTGGACTGTTGCTCAGTGGTCCAAAGTACTTTTTTCGGATGAAAGCAAATTTTGCATATCATTCGGAAATCAAGGTGCCAGAGTCTGGAGGAAGACTGGAGAGAGGGAAATGCCAAAATGCCTGAAGTCCAGTGTCAAGTACCCACAGTCAGTGATGGTCTGGGGTGCCATGTCAGCTGCTGGTGTTGGTCCACTGTGTTTTATCAAGGGCAGGGTCAATGCAGCTAGCTATCAGGAGATTTTGGAGCACTTCATGCTTCCATCTGCTGAAAAGCTTTATGGAAATGAAGATTTCATTTTTCAGCACGACCTGGCACCTGCTCACAGTGCCAAAACCACTGGTAAATGGTTTACTGACCATGGTATTACTGTGCTCAATTGGCCTGCCAACTCTCCTGACCTGAACCCCATAGAGAATCTGTGGGATATTGTAAAGAGCTCTGCATGAGCTTAAGGCCGCTATCGAAGCATCCTGGGCCTCCATAACACCTCAGCAGTGCCACAGGCTGATTGCCTCCATGCCACGCCGCATTGAAGCAGTCATTTCTGTAAAAGGATTCCCGACCAAGTATTGAGTGCATAACTGAACATAATTATTTGAAGGTTGACTTTTTTGTATTAAAAACACTTTTCTTTTATTGGTCGGATGAAATATGCTATATTTTTTAGATAGGAATTTTGGGTTTTCATGAGCTGTATGCCAAAATCATCGATATTAAAACAATAAAAGGCTTGAACTACTTCAGTTGTGTGTAATGAATCTGAAATATATGAAAGTCTAATGTTTATCAGTACATTACAGAAAATAATGAACTTTATCAAAATATGGTATTTTTTTGAGAAGGACCTGTATATATAGGGGTAGCTCAGTCATAAAGACATTGGACTATAGTTCAGAAAGACCCAGGTTTGAGCCCCAGCGCCACCAAGTTGGGCCCTTAAGCAAGGCCCTTAACCCTCAAAGAGATAAAGAAAAACTATTTTAACTCGCTCTGGATAGGGACATCTGCCAAATGCTGAGATATATACATATACCATTATTTATATAATACTCAATGTATAAACACTCATGAAAACACTCATTATAAACACTGACCTGATGATAAAAATAAGTGATTCTTATGTATTTGGAGAGAGAACATTGTAAGAAATTAAATGCTCAAAAAGATCATCAAAACATATGAGATATAGAGCAGATGTGCAACAAAGGGCATGTCACATTGCAACAAGAATTGCAGAAACTCATCATCTCAGTTCAGGTGAACTTCTCAGAAGACCCAAGAACTTAGATTGTAATGCTCATGTGACAGACACTTCTACCAGGGGTGTCTTTAATGTCTTCAGATCTTTTTGTCAGATGTTACTCTGGTATACTGAAGTATAATTACATGCATTTCAGAAGTGTTAAAGGCTTTTATAAGTACATTAAGTTTATGTATAGAGTCATTATTTATAGGGTTAATCCTCTTCAGTTCATCCTGACATGCTGTCAATCACCTTTTGTTCCACATCCTGACTGATGGTGCTGCCCATTCCTACTTAATCACTGCTTGGAGTTTGTCAGAATTTATAGGGTTCAATTCAATTCAATTCAATTTTATTTGTATAGCGCTTTTAACAATTGTCATTGTCGCAAAGCAGCTTCACACACTCAAAAGAATTATTTAAGTGTGTATGAGATGTGTGTGTGTGTGAATCAGATGATCAGATCGTCCCTGATGAACGAGCCGAGGGTGACGGTGCTGAGGGAAAAACTCCCTGAGATGGTAATAGGAAGAAACCTTGAGAGGAACCAGACTCAACAGGGAACCCATCCTCATCTGGGTGATAACGGATAGCAGGGATTGATCTGCACTCATACTGTGTGTTAGGTGGCAGGCAGTTCAGCATAACAGGAGATGTAAATTGATGTTAATATGGAGTCCAGGTAGTTATTGGAGGCTCAAATTATGTTTATTTGGAGTTATGTTTGTTTGTTGCTCTCGGAGAAGTTGTTAAAAAGGTTGCACCCGGAGGATGTTTTTTGTTCTGTTCTTTATTCATGCCTGTGCTCTTAGGCAAAATTGTTGGTGAGCCCACTCCCTCGGCTGAGAAGCGACCTCACACATGACTGGTCTCAGGGTGCTTTACTGTTGGCATGACACAGGACAGATTGTAGAGCTAACCTTCACACATTTCAAGAAGTGCAGCAAATGAGTCACTCTCCAGGAAAAACATCAAAACTTCAAAAATTTAAATCCATGTCCAGGAAACTCAACAGTCCTTAATCCCATTGAGAACTTCTGGTCGATCCTCAAGATGTGGATGAACAAACAAAAACCCACAAATTCTGACAAACTCCAAGCATTGATTATGCAAGAATGGGTTCCGCCATCAATCAGGGTGTGGAACAGAAGGTGATTAACAGCATGTCAGGGTGAAGTGTAGAAGGTCTTTAATAAGAAGATCTACACTGCAGATACTGAGCTTTTACATAAACTTAATGCAATTGTCAATAAAAGCCTTGAACACTTATGAAATGTGTGTAATTATACTTCAGTAGACCAGAGGAACATCTGACACAAACATCTACACACACTGAAGCAGCAGAACTTTGTTAAAAGAAATATTTCTGTAATTCTCACCTTTTGGCCACAGCTAAAGATCTGTTTTAGTTCACTGTAATCCAGCTCTAACACATACACACCTGTCGCAGGTGTTCTAGATCACATGATTGTGAAACATTCCTGAAATTTGTCTGAGATTTAACTTTCACTCAATACCATCCATCAATATACCACCTCTCTGTTTCAGTAGAGCTCCAGCAGGAACTCCTATAAAACCTGAAGGAAAAAAAGTCACTGGGGCTCGACGTGAAACACACAGTATCCTACAGGGGAACTTCAAACCAGAACCAGATTCTTGGACCGTTTCAGCCATTTATTCCACCTCCCCAGTGTTATATGAGTTCTCGGCTAGCTGAGAACATCAGCAGAATATTTGATACCTGTTCAGCAATTTGAGGATGCTGGAGCATTTAAAAACTTCCTGCAGTGTTTAATACGGTGTGATCAGGTAACGCAGAAACATCATTCTGCAGGAACGCTCTGAGGGAAGTGCTTTAGTTCGAGGAGTTTTAGGAACAACAGTCAGTTTCTAAAAAAAACATTAGTGGACGTGACATTAAGTCTTGCTCCTATTTAAAGAGTTAATCAGGTTCTTACCCCTTGAGGCCGAGCTGTCCCGTGTTTCCTCTGCGTTTGGTCCTGCTGACTTCCTTCTGCTCCGGTTTGGCATCCTCATTTGCGCCAAGCACCACAAGAGCTGACCAAAATCCCAAAATCAACAACCTCAGCCACCACATCCTGCCCCTCTGATAATCCACTTTCTAAAGAGCAAACGCAGCTCAGGGACGATCTGGAGCAGATCTGCATGAAAACACACCAAATAAATCACTGCAATAAAGATCTGACCTGCAGCAGAACAATCCAGCCATTAAACTGCACTGAAACTTAAAGATGGGATATTTGTGTTAACAGAGTAAAAAGGAGAAGAAGGAAAAAGAGAGAGTGAGAGAGAAAGTTAAGGAATGCACAAAGCCGAGAAGCCAAATCAGCCGAAATCAGCCGAAATCAGCCGAAATCAGCAGTGCAGGATTTGCATAAGAACTGCAAACAGATGTAGGAGCAAGTTCAGCTCTGTGTGAGATCATCTACCATCCAGCACTGGAGTCTAAACAGCTTTCACACACACACACACACACACACACACACACACACACACACACACACACACACACACACACACACCAAACAACTCAAGACTAAAAGTAAGAGCCTGGAGAAGAGAGCAGCTGGATGTTACTGTACCTCCCTGCAGCAGCTTCGTGTCTCTCCTCTGCCTGATATAAACCCAACTGGACAGGAGAAGAAGAACGAGGAGATGGACAGATAGCGAGAAGAGGAGTGCAGGATCCTGGGCTGGAGCTCTAGGAGAGTTTAGTCATGGCAGGAGATCAGCACACAGCAGTGAAGAGACGCAGAACTCCAACTGCTCTAAAAGCTTTTGTGCAGGATGAGCTGAGGGTCTGACTCTCTCTCTCTCTCTCTCTCTCTCTCTCTCTCTCTCTCTCTGCTGAACTTTCTATTTCGTACCTCCTCCTCCTCCTCGTCACTCTTCTCCTCCCCAAAACACTCCCTTTCCTTCTCTTTTCTTTCCTTTCTCACACTCTGTGTTTCCATAACAGCATTATGAATCTCTCTCTCTCTCTCTCTCTCTGTTTCGCTGCACAGAACTTTATTCCCAACTCACAGAGGATTCACCCACAAACGACTCCTTATGACTCACTGATTCACTGATTTGGTTCATCTTACAGAAGATCATGTACAATATGACATGCAATATAATCGTGTGTGTGTGTGTGTGTGTGTGTGTGTGTGTGTGCACGACAAGATTACAAGTGCAGTAATATTTAATATTTGTGGAATAATGGCAAGAAATAATCACTTGTTTGTTTGTTTGTTTGTTTGTTTGTTTGTTTTTGCTCGTTAATGAAAATTTCACACTTTCTCTGACTTGACTTTCGTGCTGTAGCTTTACGTTTAATGTTGTCTAACACACGTTGTCTCTCACATTTTGTATGAACATGTGGAAAGTTTCCTGTTTTCCTTCCTTTCTTTTCACAGCATTAGATTAGTTACCCGTGTCTCCTCTCAGAGCCCTGACACACTGCGGCAACGTTAACGAGCAAAACCCAAACTCGGGGCTAAAGGACGAGGGCCCTCGTAAGAAGATACTGTAGCTGGACGATGTGCGTGTGTGAGGAAGTAATAACTCTTTACACCAGCAGGGGGCAGGAGTCTAAATCCGTCATGAAAGAAAGAAAAACCTACGGAACCAACATCCGTCCCAATGATGAGTTCTCCACACTACTGCACCATCGACTCTACACAGCGTCTCACATGACAGCGCTTCTGTTTTCGCTCCTGAACCGACGTCCGGGGTTTAAAGTATTCATTATAGTATTTAATAACTCAGTCCTCTTTCACCGTCATCCATCAGAGCACGCTGCGTGGTTTATTTTCACTCCAGCGATGGCAGCGTCGCAGCCAAACCCAAAGAAACTTCAGTAAACACAAGTCCGAACTCAAACCGTCTCCAAATCAAACTAAAACCACGAGAGGAACGACAAAATAATGAAACGTTTCAGTCGTCAAATATAATAGGGAGTAGCCATTGCGTAATGTAATGTAATCTCCAGGGAGAGAGAGAGAGAGAGAGAGAGAGAGAGAGAGAGAGGAGAACAGAGATGTTTTGTTAATACAGTAACTCAATATAGTCTAATAAAGTAGATTTATGGGGAATTATGTCTATAACATGCTCATTATAATTCACTCCAATTCAGTTTTATTCGTATAGTGTTTTAAATTGTCACAAAGCAGCTTTACACGATCAAAGGAAATTACAGAAGTGTGTATGAAATGTGAATGTGTGTGAGGCAGAAGGATGAGATGGTGAAGGAGCCGAGGGCGACGGTGCTGAGGGGAACTCCCCGAGAACCTTATCATTAATATATATTAGATAATAATAGATAATCACTTTATATATTATATACATATCATAATAATATAAACGTACAATCAGACGTGTGTGTGTGAGTGTGTGAGTGTGTGTGTGTGTGTGTGTGAGTGTCATAGGTCATAAAAGCCGCATCCCAACATCACTACAGGAGCTGATGAGAACATTTATGTCTTTTCTCTCCAAATATAATTATATTCCAATAATGATTTAATTCTCTCTCTCTCTCTCTCTTACACACACACACATACACACACAAACACATGCACACACACTTTCAGAAACTCACACGCAGAGAAGAATTCCCATAAGCACCAGGTGTGGCTCCTGAAACAAATCCGTGCTGCATTAACACCCCCGGCTCCGTCTCCGAGAGCGACTGTGTTTATATTTTGGATTTCTTCTGTAGTTTGGGGGAAAATACCATGTCACACACACACACACACACACACACACACACACACACAGTCCAGTGGTGATAATATGGGCTGCAGAAGGGTGGAGTGTAATATATATATCTGAGAGTGAGATGTGGACGGAGTCAGAGTCACAAGCAACAGTGTGGACTTTATCTTCATGTTCTTCCTCTTTAACCAGGCATCAGTCTGTAAGCTTTGAAACCAGTATCTCAGGGCGTTTTCACACGCTTGATTCGCACAGCGCCCAGAAAACGATTGCTCCCGCTCCCCTCTCCCCCGCTAGCCAGTGTTCACATCATTATTATTCTCTGTACTCGGGTACACTTGCACGTTTCCTGATACAGCAGGGGGCAGTGTGCACCCAGTTCACGAGCCACCATTACACACAAGAAGAAGAAGAGAACCAGGAAATCAGTTTTCTTGCTATTCCTAATGTAAATGATTTTTTGGGAAAAAATTCAAAGGGTGATGCTCTCGTGTGCCTACCTACTGTATCAGCTGTGGCTGTGTAGGTCAGTGGATAAGACTGGAGCGTGCTACGGACACACAGAGATTTGAGAGGAGACAGACGGCACTGATGATGTCATGTTCAAACAGTGATCTACTTCCACGTTTGGCTTCCATATCTGATCCGATCCATGACCAAGTGCTCCACATCGTACTAAATACCGCCTCTTCAAGAGGACTTGGGCACGGTTTACAAGCATGTTCTCACTGATCAACATGAACCAGACCTTAGGGTTGAGTGCTCTCGAAACAATCCTGGGGCCCCTAAGTGAAAACGCCCTCAGGTTCTCTTGTTCCATCAATAGTTTTTTGGTTTCTTTCTCACTGTTAATTAACAGAATATAATATAAGGGCTTTATGCTCCAGTGCTCCCTGTATTTCTCAGGCCAAGAAGATCTTCTCACCAGAGAGGCCCTTGGGTGGATTACTCAGGTATGGAAGCAAGGAGGACAGAACACCAACTCCTACAACTACTTTTTGGAAACGTCTTCTATCATAAAGGGAAAAGATGTGGATGAGCGCCTGAAGCAGGGAAGACAAAGTGAGCTGAGTGCACCATGAGATTCTACACCATGACAGCCGGCAGTGAGTGGAATGAGCCACTACTCAAAGCAGCTTTTCATCAGAGGCTAATCACAAAATTATTGGCTAAACTGTCCTGCTGGCGTGACAAGGCATCTTTAGACAATCTGTTTGAGAACATCTGCCTCAATGAGGAAAAAGAAAAAAAAAAAGAAAACCCACACAGAGCAGCTCACTGGCCACGGAGAAAGTGTCTCCACCTGAACCTATACAGCTATAACAAATGAGAAATGCTAATACTGTATTGTAAAAACCCTCGACATACCATCACACACTCCCCTGTCAAGCCCCATTACTGCCCTGAAAATGTCAAAGTGGTGATCCTTTAACTCCATTCCTTGATGATTACAACCTCTCTCCTTACACACCACAATCCCACTGTCTGTACTGATTATACAGGCAGGAAGAAATTTTCATGTAACAGCATTGATCGACTCTGGAGCTGCAGCCAGCTATACTGACCGCTACACTGCTGAAAAACACCAGTTACCACTAAAACTCTTTGCAAAATAGAGAAATAAAAAGCTGGTCATCCCATTGTTGCAAATCCTGTCTCTCTAGGTAGGTCTCCCACACCTCAACACCGCTCCACTCTCTCACTGGATTCCTGTACTTTCTACATCGGATTTAAACACTGAAGCACTGAAGACACTCCGGTGGATAGTGAGGACAGCCGAGGACATTACCAGCGTCTTTCTTCTCTCTTTCACAGACATCAACACCACACGCTGCTTGAGCAAAGTCACCAGCATTGTGGCTGATCAGATCACATCCCTCACACTCACTCTTTATCCTCCTGCCATCTGGAAAAAGGTACCGAAGAATCCGGGCACTCACATCCAGACTATGTAACAGGTCCTTCCCACAAACCATCCGTCTCCTCAATAAAAAGGGACTGGACTGACAAACACACACACACATGCTCAGAAGAACACCATCTACCGATTTCGCAACACCAACCTGCGAAATTGTTTTGGACAATATTTACTGCTGCTATTTGCACAAGAACATTTTTGGGCTGCTTCTACAGCAAACAATGATTACTGCATTTATTATCTCATGGACAATTTATTTGTACTTCCTCCCTCCAGCTCATACTGGTCTCGACTCTGTGTACTGGTCTCGGCTCTGTGTACTGGTCTCGGCTTTGTGTACTGGTGACTGCTCTGTGTACTGGTCTCAGCTTTGTGTACTGGTGACTGCTCTGTGTACTGGTCTCGGCTCTGTGTACTGGTGTCGGCTCTGTGTACTGGTCTCGGCTCTGTGTACTGGTCTCGGCTTTGTGTACTGGTGACTGCTCTGTGTACTGGTCTCGGCTCTGTGTACTGGTCTCGGCTCTGTGTACTGGTCTCGGCTTTGTGTACTGGTCTCGGCTCTGTGTACTGGTCTCGGCTTTGTGTACTGGTGACTGCTTTGTGTACTGGTCTCGGCTCTGTGTACTGGTCTCGGCTCTGTGTACTGGTCTCGGCTCTGTGTACTGGTCTCGGCTTTGTGTACTGGTGACTGCTTTGTGTACTGGTCTCGGCTCTGTGTACTGGTCTCGGCTCTGTGTACTGGTCTCGGCTCTGTGTACTGGTCTCGGCTCTGTGTACTGGTCTCGGCTCTGTGTACTGGTCTCGGCTCTGTGTACTGGTCTCGGCTTTGTGTACTGGTGACTGCTCTGTGTACTGGTCTCGGCTCTGTGTACTGGTGACTGCTCTGTGTACTGGTCTCGGCTCTGTGTACTGGTGACTGCTCTGTGTACTGGTCTCGGCTCTGTGTACTGGTCTCGGCTCTGTGTACTGGTGACTGCTCTGTGTACTGGTCTCGGCTCTGTGTACTGGTGACTGCTCTGTGTACTGGTCTCGGCTCTGTGTACTGGTGACTGCTCTGTGTACTGGTCTCGGCTCTGTGTACTGGTGACTGCTCTGTGTACTGGTCTCGGCTCTGTGTACTGGTCTCGGCTCTGTGTACTGGTGACTGCTCTGTGTACTGGTCTCGGCTCTGTGTACTGGTCTCGGCTCTGTGTACTGGTCTCGGCTCTGTGTACTGGTCTGGGCTCTGTGTACTGGTCTCGGCTCTGTAAAAGTGCTCTGTTCTAGGATGGACAGAACAGATGGAGCTGCTGAAGGCTCCCAAAAATCTTGACCTACTTTCAGCAGGAATGTTTTCTCGTTCTCCCCACAAATTACACATAAGACTTCACCTTCCAGAGTGTGTGTGTGTGTGTGTGTGTGTGTGTGTGTGTGTGTGTGTGTGTGCCACAGGTGTTTCTGCATGCATGTCTGATGTGTGTGTGTGAGAGCTCCAGTGCTGTAGGGATGAGTGTACAGTCTAAGTGAAGAACGTTTCTCCTGCATGTAAGTTCAGGAACTGGGGACAGATTTAAGGTTAGTGCGCAGACATAACGTTATTAGCATTAATGCAAAACAGACAAATCTCACGAAGATACTGTTACACACACATCTCTGTGTGTGTGTGTGTGTGTGTGTGTGTAGGGGAAGCAGCCGATTTAACTAAAACATTCTATTAGTTTTGGCATCACTTTCTGTGTGTGTGTGTGTTTGCGTGTGTTATTTCATTTCCCATTCAAAACACCTACACACACACACACACACACAGAGAGAGACAAGATCAGCATGTATTGTTTTTTAAAACACAAAATGTAAATCTTGTAAATCATCATCATTGTCACAGGATGGCATTACTGGATGAGCACTGTTAATCATACGGGTACTCTCAAAGCATCTCACACACACACACACACACACACACCACAACTATTTAACAGTGCAGATGGTCTTAATAATTATTAGTAATACACAGCACTGTGCAGAGACACACACACACCCAGGAATAAACATACAAACTCATATGAATTTTTCCACAAAAGCCCAAACACATGAAATCCGAGTGTGTGTGTGTGTGTGTGTGTGTGTGTGTGTGTGTGTGTGTGTGTGTGTGGATACACAAAAGCATGTAAAAATCAGAGTCAGAGATGTCACTCGTAGCAGGAAGACCTTTTGTGTGTGATTGTATTATTAATGAAAATGTAAATATGTTTGAAAGTTTGTGCACCCTGTTTTGTATGATTTACAGTACATGTTGCATGTATCAGATTAGATTAGCAAAACATGCTAACTGCACTAGCCACACACACACACATACACACACACCTACACACACACACACACACACCTACACACACACACACCTACACACCTACACACACACACACACACACACACACACACACACACCTACACACACCCCTGAGTCTCTGCTGCATGTTTTTGTTCCTGACGTCTCTGTAGATATTTAATGTGATTGTTTGATCAGAGCGGATCAGACGACAGTTAGGAGTTACTTACAGATTTGTGAATGAAAACGGTCTGTGTGTGTGTGTGTGTGTGTGTGTGTGTGTGTGTGTGTGTGTAGGTGTGTGTGTGTAGGTGTGTGTGTGTAGGTGTGTGTGTGTGTGTTTGTGTAGGTGTGTGTTGGTGTAGGTGTGTGTGTGTGTGTGTGTGTATGTGTGTGTGTGTGTGTGTGCGCGCGTGTGTGTGATGTAGGTGTGTGTGTGTGTGTGTGTGTGTGTGTGAGTGTGTAGGTGTGTGTGTGTGTAGGTGTGTGTGTAAGTGTGTGTGTGTGTGTGTGTGTGTAGGTGTGTGTGTGCGTGTGTGTGTGTGTAGGTGTGTGTGTAGGTGTGTGTGTGTAGGTGTGTGTGTGTGTGTGTGTGTGTGTAGGTGTGTGTTGGTGTGTGTGTGTGTGTGTAGGTGTGTGTTGGTGTAGGTGTGTGTTGGTGTGTGTGTGTGTGTGTGTGTGTGTGTAGGTGTGCGTGTGTGTGGGTGTGTAGGTGTGTGTGTGTGCATGTGTAGGTGTGTGTATGTGTGTGTGTAGGTATGTGTGTGTGTAGGTATGTGTGTGTGTAGGTATGTGTGTGTGTAGGTATGTGTGTGTGTAGGTATGTGTGTGTGTAGGTATGTGTGTGTATGTGTGTGTATGTGTGTGTGATGTGTGTGTAGGTGTGTGTGTGTGTGTGTGTAGGTGTGTGTGTGTGTGTGTAGGTGTGTGTGTGTGTGTGTAGGTGTGTGTGTGTGTGTGCGTGTGTGTGTGTAGGTATGTGTGTGTGTGTGTGTGTGTAGGTATATGTGTGTAGGTGTGTGTGTGTGTGTGTGTGTGTAGGTGTGTGTGTGTGTGTGTGTGTGTGTGTGTGTGTGTGATTAAGCTTCATCCTTCTGTTTGTCTTGTTTCGGGTCGTTGTTGTGCTGCAGAATAAACCACATTCATTTTAACTAGATGGAATGTTGTAGGATTTTGTTACAGAACTCTGTGTGTATGTGTGTGTGTGTGCGTGTGTGTGTGCGTGTGAGACATTCCTGCGCACTGACACACAAAGAGTGTGTTTGTGTGTGTGTGTGTGTGTGTCTTATGAGACGATGTTTCAAATCTTCAGATCTCCCACCAAGGACTTCATGTTTAGGATGGTGTGTGTGTGTGTGTGTGTGTGTGTGTGTGTGTGTCCCTTCACATTTTTGACCATCTACGGCTTGGAAAACATTCTATTCCAGTTTCTCACTCAGACACACACACACACACACACACACAGCATGCGTGTGTGTGATGAGGAACACTTGTGGGTCAGTTTTCAGATGACACGCTTCAATTAGCAAAGCATGACATCATCACAGGTGTGTCACATGACCACTGAATTCGTTTGCATGTTTGTGTGTGTGTGTGTGTGTGTATTCGTGTGTCTCTGTGTGTGTGTTTTGGCACAGGAACATCGTGTTTCCTCTCCGTTTCCCGAACTTCACTCGCCCACTCGTCTGCTCACTTCAAACACTCTGACTAACACTAACACACTGTACACTCCATCACTCCAATCACCCCCTCTTACCCCACCCCCTTTTACAACCCCACCTCCTCATCCCTCGCTCCTGTCCTTTAACCCTGATACTCTCACCCCTACTCTCTGAACCTTAACTATTCGCCCTATTTTAACCTTTATGACTGAAGAACCCCTTAACATTTCGCACACTTGATGTATTTTATTTAAAATAAATCTTTGCTATTAATCTTCACATAATAATTGATCAATATTGAAAAAAAAGCAGTTTTGTAATTTAGAAAATTATTCCGTCTATTGGGTAAAAGTTATCTACTGAGGTCAGGTGTGTCCTGCTTGCCTTGGTTTGCTCGGGATGTCTCTAGATCTTGGCTGGAGTCCACCAGTGGCATGGAGTAGAAACACAACCACACACCTACACCCACACACACACACACACACACACACACACACACAAACAAACACACCAGTGTGTATAGGTTCCCACCACTCACAGTGTACATCAGGCCAAACCGAGCCATGAAATCCAAGGAATTTTAAAGGAATCTAAGGAACTCACACTGGATTCAAAGACTCCATGAAGTGTGGGCCAAGGGTATGAAACTAATTCTAAAGCGTTGGAAAGAAACACAGTGAACTTCATCATTGTGACATGGAAGGAACACACCTCCTAGAGTTGACCAAGAGCCCAATGTCTACTCTATCTAACTTTCTTTCTCTGCAGAGATTAAAGAACCAGCAAGAAGGTTTCAGAAATCAGTCAGGTCTTTATTTTAGAGACCAAGGTAAAGCAAAAGCCACTCCTGAGTTACAGCACTCAAAAAGCATGAGAAGAACCATTATCTGGTCTGATGAAACAAAAAATGGTATATTTGGGCCAAACTCTAAACAAAGCTGGCTACTGCTCATGGACAGCCTACCACCCGTAAAATGAAGCATTGTGGTGGCAGCATCAGGCAAGGGACAGGGACAAGGAGACTTGGTCAAATCAAAAATGAAAATTAAAATTTTATTTGTCACATACACAGTCATACACAGTACAAAATGTAGTGAAATGCTTACACGACCGCCAGTGACCTTAAAAAGAGAATTAAAGCTTATAATAAGTAATAAATATGAATAAAAGAAATACGATAAAAAAATTAAATAAAAAATAAAAATAAAATTTAACTAGGAAAAATAGAACTAAAAACAGAACTAAAAATAGAAATATGCTGTACGAAAATAGAAATATACTGTACAAATAGAAATATAATGGTGTGCAAATATGCATAGAAAAAAAGTGTCTTTGTGCAATGCATATTAAAGTGTCTTTGTGCAATGGTCCAGAATGTAAACGTAAACATGTAGTGTAGATGTGAAGGTAGATGTGCGTGGAATTGTCCATAGTGTCCATGGATGTATGAAGATTGATTGATTGATTGTGAAAAGATTGTGTTAGTTCTGCATAGTGGTGTGGTTGAGAGACCTTATCGCCTGCGGGAAGAAGCTCCTCCTCAGTCTCTCTGTGTTGGCCCTCAGGGAGCGGAATCGCTTCCCAGACCGCAACAGAGTGAACAGTCCATTGTTGGGGTGGCTGAGGTCCTTCACGACCTTCCTGGCCTTGGTCCAGCACCGCTTGGTGAAGATTGAGTGCAGGTCAGGGAGCTCGGTGCGGATGATGCGCTCAGCTGATCTCACCACCCTCTGTAGAGCTCGTCTGTCCTGCATGGTGCTGTTCCCGAACCAGGTTGTGATGTTTCCCATCAGGATGCTCTCTATGGTACAGGAGTAGAAATTCCTGAGCACCTTGGAGGGCAGTCTAAAGTCTCCCAAGCGTATGAGGTGGTACAGATGCTGCCGGGTCTTTTTTACCACGGTGTTGATGTGACAGGACCATGTCAGGTCCTGCGTGATGTAAATACCGAGGTATCTGAAGCTGTCCACTCTCTCCACTGGGCTCCTGTTGATGACGGTGGTCTGGTAGTTCCTCACCTGCTTTGTACTAAAGTCCACTATCAGCTCCTTTGTCTTGCTGACGTTCAGGAGGAGATTGTTTGTCTCATCGTTTTTGGTGATCAGGCCCACCACGAGAGTGTCGTCAGCAAACTTGATGACGGTGGTGGAGTTGGTAGTAGCCACGCAGTCATACTGTAGGTGTACAGAGAGTACAGCAGGGGGCTCAGAACACAACCCTGGGGGGCTCCAGTGCTGAGAGTGAGTGAGGCTGAGACATGTCCGCCCATCCTTACTGCCTGTGGTCTGCCAGTCAGAAAATTGGAGATCCACTGACACATTGATGAGCTGAGTCCCAGGTGCTCCAGCTTGGTGGTAAGTGTGGAGGGAATTATGGTATTAAATGCAGAGCTGTAGTCGATGAAGAGCATTTTCACATAATTCCCCCTCCGAGTGTCCAGGTGAGTGAGAGATGTATGGAGGAGATGTGAGATTGCATCGTCCGTCGAACAGTTTGGACAATATGCAAACTGTAGTGGGTCCAGTGTGTCTGGTAGTGAAGAGATGATGAAGTCTCTGACCAGGCGTTCAAAGCACTTTATCACTACTGAGGTGAGGGCTACAGGGCGATAATCATTAAGGGAAGCAGGATGAGGTTTCTTTGGGACAGGAACAATGATGACCTCTTTGAAGCATGTGGGGATCACCGACTGAGATAAAGAGATGTTGAATATCCTTAATCCCTGCCACAGGCTCCTAGAGTCACTCTGTTGGAGTTATGACTCTAGTTTCCTCCCGTAGCGCTGCTTCGCCTCTTTCACCGCCTTCCGGACGTTGTATGACGCAGCCTTGTACGGTTCCATGTCCCCCGATGCGAGTTCCCGGTTTTATCCACCCACGGCTTCTGGTTGGGAAACGTTCTAATAGTCTTTTTTTCCACGGTATCATCCGCTAGTTTCCCCATGCTGCTTCCGTAAACACGCTGACGTCATCATCGGAGCTGTTCCTGAACATGTCCCAGTCTGCGTCATCGAGGTCGTCCTGTAACGCGGCCACCGATTTGTCCGTCCAGCGCGCGACCTCCCTCTGAACCGGAACTTCCTGTTTCAGCCTTTGTTTGTATTTTGGCATGAGGAAGATGGCGGCATGGTCGGATTTACCAAACGGAGGGCAAGATTGTGCCTTGTAGCTGTCCTTGACCGTTGTATAACAATGATCCAGTGTCCTTTCGCCCCTGGTGGGGCAGGTGATGTGCTGATAAAAGTCCCCCGCCACAATAAGCGCAGCATCCTGGTGTTGTGATTGGTGTTGTGTGAGTGCCTCATGCAGCTCGCATAAGGCAGTGTCCGTGTCCGCTTGTGGTGGAATATAAAAGGGACTGATTATGACCGATGTAAACTCCCGAGGTAAATAAAAAGGACGACACATGATGGACAGTAGTTCCAGATTTGGTGTGCAGGAGCGTGTGAGAGGAACAACGCTCGAGCTGTTGCACCAGCTGCTGTTCACCATTAAACACACGCCGCCTCCCCTTGACTTCCCCGAGTCCTGCGTCCTGTCCATGCGGTGAACTGAAACATGCCGGCTGGATGGCGTGGTCCGGCACCGCTGGGTTCAGCCATGTCTCGGTGAAGCAGAGGAGATTGCAGTCCCGAATGTCTCTCTGGAACTTTATCCTGGCCCTGAGGTCATCGAGCTTGTTCTCCAGTGACTGAACATTGGCGAGCAGGATGCTAGGCAGAGGTGTGCAGTGTGCACGAACTCTCAGCCTGTTCCGGACGCCGGCTCGTTTCCCTCGGGGCCACCGCTTCGCGTCGCGTCCTTTGTTCTCCCTCAGGATCTCACTCGGCCAGCTCGGATCTGGAGTTAAAAACGCCGAATTGTGAGTACATTGTACACCAATAGAAACAAGAGTGTCTCTATCATACCTAATGTACTCCATGGTGGTAATTTGACTGGTTTTAAAACGCTAAAAACTAACTTAAAGAACAAAAACAAAGAAAAGGTGGTCGAAGCAGTCGTGACGGCAGCCGACCTCACCGGCGCCATCTTGTCTCCCGGCGCCATCTTGTCTGGTAGTGCTGAGGGAAAGATGAATGATTGAATGCAACCAAATACAGAGTGATCCTTGAAGGAAACCTGCGTCAGAGTGCACATGACCTGAGATTTAGGTGAAGGTGACCGAAAGTGTACAGCCTCAACCCCACTACAGTGGCTTCAGGAAGAGTCTCTAAATGTTTCTGAGTGGTCCTTCTAAAGCCAAAACATGGACCACAGAGAATATCTTTGGAGAGGGCTAAAGGTTCACAGACAGTCAACTTACTTCTGACTGAGCTGGAAAGGATCTGTCAGCAAGAACAGGAGGAACACCCAAATCCAGGAGTGTAAAGATTGTAGAGATTTTGCCAAGAAGACTAGACGCAAGAGCTGCTGCAAGACATGTCTCGGTGAGAGAGTTCAGGTTCTGGCTGAAATGTAAATTTAGTTCATTTAAAAAAGAAACACAATAAAGTGCACAAAAGGAATCTCAATCTGGTTTCAGACCCACTGTACCTTTACATTGAAGCTTAACTTTAAGGGTTTATACCCTACACCCTACACCCCATACTCTATACTATAATCCCCATACCCTATACCTTACACACCACACCCCAAATCCTATTCCTTATAACCTATACAATGCACCCCATACCCTATACCTTACACCCTGTACCCAATACCTTATACCCTACATCCCAAACCCTATTCTCTAAACATTACACCTTATACCCTACACCCTATACACTCTACCTTACATCCTATACCCTATACCCTACACCCCATACACCATAGCTTTTACCATATACCTTACACCCCATGCAGTATACCCTACACTCCATAACCTATACGCTATACCTTACATTCTATACCCCACACCCTACACCTTATGACCCATACCGTACACCCTATACAATAAACAATATACCCTATAGGCCATACCTTACACACTATACCCTACAGTTCAAACCCGATGCCATACACCATACACCCTATACTCTACACCATAAACTCTACACCCTTTAAAGCCTAAACACTACTTTAAAGCCCACACCCTACACCCCATACTCTTTTCCTTACACCCTAAACCCTATAAACTAACTTTTACTTATTTTTCACAGTGCATACAGTGCATCTTTCCATTTGTCTTTGATTCTCAAGAAACAATACTACCATCTCCTTCCTTTAATACACACACACACACACACACACGCACACACGCACACACGCATACACAATTTTACAACTCTCATCTTCCAAACACAGAATGAGTCACACAGGACTCACCCAACACATACTATCCAAGATAAATAAAAGATGATCTCACCTCTCCCTCTCTCTCTCTCTCTCTCTCCCTTACACACACACACACACACACACACACACACACACACACACACAGTGTATATAATGAGGAAATGGATACACATTCATTAGTACACTGATGTCATGACCTGGGAGTGATGACTACCAGACCACCTCTCTCTTTCTCAGGTTGATTAAGGGTCATGAAGATGGCCACTTGTGCCCTGTTAAAATCTCGCTAGACCTGGGCCATGGTTTCTGCAAGCAGAAGTCATTCTCCCTTCACAGTCTTGTCCAATTGCACCAGACACCAACAGGCTCCCAGAAATAGTAAGTCGAATTTAAGGACTCGATCAATTACGCTCTCGTTCCAACTGCACCACTTCTGAAAGTTCAACAGGTTCAAGAGGAGTGGTGTTGCATTTAAAACTTTTTATAGGTTACAGCAGGTTATGGTCGCTGAACCGCTGGATGTCCAGGTGGTGCTCCAAAAATAATGTGGGCTTCATAGATAATTGGAAGACCTTTAAGGGCAAAACTGGCCTGTTAGGGCGGGACGGTGTCCATGCCACTCGGGAAGGTGCTGCCTGTCTGCTAGCTGCATAGGTTCATCATATTGAGACTGTGTCTGTTCCCGGAGTTAAGCAAAAATGTAGAAAGACCCAGAAAGTCTGTTTTAGTAATTTAATTAACATAAGAATGCTAATTAACTTCCTTCTGCTTAATCCGGATAAAACAGAAGTTCTAGTCATAGGACCGCATACAGCTAGAAGTAAGATTCTAGATCACTCTGTAACATTAGATGGCCTTTCTGTTCCATCAAATGCAACAGTAAAAGACCTCAGTGTAAATATAGATTCTAGTCTTTCATTGGAAGCTCATGTAGATAATATTACCAATATTGCCAAGATAAGAAATATACTGTCGCTAAACGATGCAGAAAAACTAGTTCATGCTTTTATCACCTCTAGGTTGGACTATTGTAATGCCTTACTGTCTGGTTGTTTAACTAGGTGCATAAATAAGCTTCAGCTAGTCCAGAATGCAGCAGTGAGAGTCCTCACTAGAACCAGAAGATATGAGCACATCACCCCTATCTTATCTTCACTCCATTGGCTCCCTGTGAAATTTCGCATTGACTATAAAATACTACTCTTGACATATAAAGCATTAAATGGTCTCGCGCCGCAGTACCTGAGTGAACTGCTAGTCTCTTACGATCCGCCACGCCTACTTCGATCAAAGGATGCAGGCTGCTTATCAGTACCGCGTGTTATGAAAACTACAGCTGGGGGCGGAGCTTTTTCTTACAAAGACCCAAAGTTATGGAATAGTCTTCCAAATAGTGTTCAGGACTCAGACACAGTCTCAGTGTTTAAGTCCAGGCTAAAAACCTATTTATTTAGCCAAGCATTTTTATAAATAGATTAGCCTTAGGTAAAGGAGCAGATCTGGGGGACTCATGGACGTAGAGTATTATGGTGAACTGGTATGTTTGGATGCTGTCTTCCTCACTCTCATTGATCACTCAGGTTTGTTGACGGTGAGGTGATTGGTTGCTTTACATCTCAGTTCCCCCTCATGTCTGTGTTTCCTTCTGGCTCCTCCCTTTTAGTTATGATGTCATAGTTAGTCCTGCCGGAGTCTCTGCTTGCACGCTACAGTTAATATACATTCACATTATACATTGTGTGACTGTGACCAGACCTACCTGTTATCTCTCCTCTTGTGCTCTCTCCTCTTCTGTTCTCTCTCCCCCTCTCTCTTCTCTCTTTCCCAATCTCTCTTCCCTCTCTCCCCCTCTCTCTTCCCTCTCTCTCTCTCGTTCCTGAGCTGCCAGTGATCCAGACTCCCTTTGTCCTCCTGACCTGTCTGACCCATCCTGGTGGCCCAACTTCTAGCTGGAGATCTCGTCACATGGATGCCCCGTGTGTCTCTTTGGGATGCGTCTGGTGTCTGGTGATGGTTTCACTCTACCATGAAGACGGTTCTGGCCTCGACTGGTGTTGACAGCTGTTTTTCTGAGGACTTGACTTCGACTGGAATTTCCTACAAGTCTACAAGAGTCCCCAAAAACTACCTGGACTCCATATTAACATCAGTTAACATCAACTGTTATGCTGAACTGCCTGCCACCCTACACACAGTATGAATGCAGATCAATTCCTGCTCTCTGTTTCACCCAGATGAGGATGGGTTCCCTGTTGAGTCTGGTTCCTCTCAAGGTTTCTTCCTATTACCATCTCAGGGAGTTTTTCCTTGCCACTGTCGCCCTCGGCTTGCTCACCAGGGACAAACTGACCATTTTGATTCATGCACACTCACTTCCATACAGACTTAAATAATTCTTTTGATTGTGTAAAGCTGCTTTGCAACAATGACACTTGTTAAAAGCGCCATACAAATACAATTTAATTTAATTTAATTTAATTTAATTTAATATCATCCTCAGAAAATATTACTGCAAAAAAACCTGAACAAACCCAATGAGCATGAAAGTCTCCATGCACAATTATTATTATTATTATTATTATTATTATTATTATACATAGTTTGCTGAGTTTGCCAGAGCACTGTAATGTATGAACAAAGGGTGGGCGTGTCTCTTAAGGTCTGCTGCTTAGTATGGAGGTCATAGGAGCCTTTTTATACATATACAGCAGAACCTCTGGCCATAACGGTACTGGACCATCTGCATACAGTACATCCCACTTGTGATGCTAAAGAGACATCAGCAGGCAGGACTTTAAATTGGAAAGTTTTTTAGTGGAAAGCAAGCCTCAAAACTGATGAGAACATTAAATATGCATTATACTATATGGCAAAAAGTATGTGCACCCTGGTCATTACACACATATGTAATTGTGTGTAATGAGTTTCACTGAAAGGAAACTGTAATAGTACAGAAAACACAAAGACATTCTATACAACTAGAAAGGAGCCGCCTCAGATGTGAGGTGAAGGGGTTCGCATACTTTTGGTAACCATAGAGTTAAGTCTTTTGATCCAAAAGGGAATAAGCAGAACATTCCAACAAACTTGCAGTCTTCACATGACCCTCGGGTGAAGCTCGGGGGCCAACAGTGAGGCTGAGGTCTGCACACTGGCAACATCCACTGGTCTGAAGGAAACACTGTTCAGTGGGCAAGTTGTCGGACTGTGCAGGGTCCAGGCTGCCCCTGTCCATCATGGGCAGTTCCATTAAGCTGTAGAGGTGTTTGGATTTAGGAAATAAGGGACACTCAGGTATCTGCTGTGACATGGTGTGAGTCTGCTGGTTTAGGCCTCAGCAGAACATGTGTGAGTTGAAAGGACAATCCAGGATGTGGTGATATGACAGTGTCATGTGACAAACTGTACAAGTTTCTTCACTCTGTCCTCTCCAGTGCCTTGTAACATTCCTGGTATGGGTAGGGGTTAAAAAAGAGTTACTCTGCATCCTGACCTAGGTGTTGCACTAGGAGGAGTGAGGTTCTCATCGGCTTTGCCACAGACAGATTTGCTTAGAAACTGGAGAAACTGGGCTATTGCAGGCACCAAAATGGTTAACACATTGCTTCTTTGGATCTCTCCAGGGTGACATCAGTACATCTTCTTGGGGAACATGCCTGTGAACCTGGTGCTTTATCTGCTGAACCCACCAGTGACAAGATGTAGACCAACCAAGACCAACCAGTCTGCCATATTAGCTAAGATATGCAGTATGGTCTAAATTCTTTATTAATGCTTCAAGTATATTTTCACCCTTCAGCAGAGCGAGACACTTTCTGTTCAGCATGTCTTCTGAAGGACATAAAACCATTATCTGGTCCAATCGGAGCAAGGACAGTATAAGTGTGGGTCGCTGCCTGTTTAGCGCTGGCAGCAGTCAGATTGATTTACAGACACTGCTCAAGCCAGAGTCGAACATCGTATATGTCTTTGTCAGACAGGAAATGTTTCCCAGACTCGTTTGGAGAATCAGCTCTTAGGCTGTAAGAAGAGCGCTGCTGGAACTCTCATGGAATGTTGGAGAATTTAAATTCCACCTGACAGCTGATGATCTGGCCGGGATGATTTGATTTAATTTAGTTAAGTTATCTTTTTATTTTTTTTATATTTATTTTCTATTCATAGTCTTTTATTTTAAGGTCACGAGCAGTTATCTAAGCATTTCACTGCATATCGACTGTGTGACAAATAAAAATTTGAATTTGAGGATGGAATTCTGCATGACACACACTCATTACTGAAGCAGTGGTGGCTCAGTGTGTTAGGGCTCCCAGTTACTGATCAGAAGCTTGGCAGTTAAAGCCCCAGCCCTGCTCGGTTGTAGCTATTGGGCCCCTTGAGCAAGGCCCTTACACCTGTCTGCTCCAGGGGGCGCTGTATAATGGCTGACTCTGCGCTCCGACCCCAGTGTACTAACATAGCTGGGATGCGCAAAGAATAAAGAATTTTACTGTGGAGTAATGCATATAAGATGAATTATGGCTGAACTGAACTGAACCTATTCACAGGGTGGAGTGTGATGATACCCCACCAGGATCAAGCGAAGTGCTGCTGTGTCTCAAACACACACACAGAAATGTCATGGATTCTTTATTATTATCAGTTTAACAGGGAGACCATGACCAGGTGAGGTGTAAATGATGAGCGACAGGTTTTAGGGGATCTTATTTAAAATAACTCCTTAAAAAATGGTAATGCTTTATGTTTTATCAAACACCACCCCCTGGTGGTCCTTTAATTAAACCTTGTAATCCGTTCACTCTAAACAATCCTATTTATTAATTTTACACGAGTGGTAGCATGCCAAACCAAATTCACCAAAATTATTCGCTCTGCTTTAAGATGTTATAAGAGATAATCATTTTACCAAACCAGTGAAATGATAAGAGGTGTACTGGACCAGCATTATAATACATTTTATACATAATTAATGTAACCCAGGACTCGTGTGTGTGTGTGTCAGGTGTTATCCCACAAGAACAGAAAAAGGGTGTGATGAAAAGTGTACAGGCTTCACAGAGGTTCGTTTTCATTACAAGAGTTTAATTTTGTTAATTGGTCAAGATGTCATAAAGAGCACATTGAAAAGTGTGTGTGTGTGTGTGTGTGATTTAGAAAAGCTCCTGCAAGAAACACAAGCAGCACAACAGAAATCCTTCATATTACCGTTCCACATGAACACCACAGTCACAGTCAGTCTGACATATTTACATAGTGCAAATGACACGGAGTATATACACAAACACACACGTGAGGACCAATCACACTGCGCTGACCAACATACACACATATATACAGTTGGGGTGTGTGTGTGTGTGGAGGAGGGAGAAAGAGGGACAGGGAAGAGAAAAAAAAATCATAAGGAGCTTGAAGAAAAAAAGGGGTAAGGAACAACTAAAGATGAAACACACACACACACACACACACACAGTGTGACTGTCCTCAGCAGTGTGCTTTTTCCACACAAAAGCCTAAAAATGCACGATTCCTTCATCTGGTTCAGGCCCTGAAGTCTGAGTCTCCGCCAGGAACCGTTCCCCAGTGTTCCCTCAGTGACGCGCTTCTGCATCCGTTCAGAACACACAGGGAGTCGTTTATAAATGAGTGGATCACCTGAAGAGTCCTTACTGATGAGGCGGCTGAGAACAAGAGTGAGTGAGTGAGTGTGTGTGTGTGTGTGTGTGTGTGTGTGTGTGGCGCTTCCAAATGTGATGTAAAAATGAAGTAAATCAGTGCGAGTCATTTAGTTGTGCAATTGTATGAAAAAGAGTCGTTTAAAAATGTACATGAATCAGAAAAGAGTTGTTTAGAAATCTAAGTGAATCAGTAAAAGAGTCATTTTCAGCTTGAACTACATGACTAGGGGAGTCGTTTATTACGAATCATTGCAAGTGAATCACTTCAGAAAACGCCTTTTGATCAAACTGGATTCGAATGTAAACGTTTAAATTGAAGTGAATCACGTTAAAGAAACAGGCGTATGACACATGACGACTCTAACGACGCGTTTCACCACAGGACAGAAGATCCACAGTTCCTGGTCGTGCACTCAGACTCTCGGACCGGATCGTAGATATTTATTTATGTACTTAATTATTTGCCGGAAACTTGTTTACTGATCAACGCCCACTATAACACTTACTTTAACTGGAGTACGGAGGAACGAAGAAATTAAATCTAAAGCTAAAACACACGCGGGTGACCTGTACAGAGCAGAAACCATCACGCTAGTCATGTGCCGATCATCTCTCACACATACACACACACGATACAGTACACTACATTAACCAAGAAACACGGTGCTTACTGTTAGCATGAGTGCTTCAAAACGTACGCTGCCTAGCTAGCTGAAATTAAACTGAGGACAGATGGGATGACTCTCGTTGCCATGGTTACATGCAGTTAGCAAACACCTTCTTTCCTTAGCTGAAGTTAATCTGATGTCTAACTGAAGCTAACACTGCTTTAGCTTATTACTAACAAAGTTAATAATAAAAATGATTGCATGCTTTAGGCTTAGCGCTAATCTATGGCGAAGAGATGAGCTGATTTGTGACTGGACGATGAGATTTAGCACAACGCAGAACTAGCTGACTAGCACAGGTTACCAAGCCAGGGGTGTAACGCGGTGATGTAGATTATCGCGATTAATCGGCACACGTCCAGAGCGAGCAGAAAAACACAGGGCTTAAAACTGCCACGAGAGACGGTCGGTTCGTTCCATCGTTATCTAAATCCGATAAATAACAATAACATACGGTTTATTAGAAACAACCTTTACACACTATTTACAGGTGGATTTGCTTGTTCGGGTTACTACCACGCACACACACACACTTGGGCGTGAACTAACGCACGGAGACAGAACAGAAACGATCACGAAAGAGTCGGGATATTAAATAACGAGAGAGTCCCGCTGAGCGACCAATCAGAGACCAGCGTTTTAAATACATCACAATTACTTTTCATGATTTCCATTATTTTCCATAATGATAACAATAGATGTGTGTGTGTGTGTGTGTGTGTGTGTGTGGTGTTGATTCTGGTCATGTTATCAAAGAATAAATAAAGGAGAGAAAAAAAAAGCTGTTAGCAATTCCCCTAATGTATTAGCAAACAGGAAGTGTGTGTGTGTGTGTGTAGTGAGTTTAGATGTCCAGAATAATAACCATCACCATCATCATCATCTCTCTCTCACACATACACACACAGCATGGACTAAGGAGTGTATACTTCATTCAAGTATGGACGGAGCTCTGTGTGTGTGTGTGTGTGTGTGTGTGTGTGTAGCTGCATAACTACAGGAAGTGTGTGTGGTCTGTCCCCGTCAATTTCCTGAGATTGTTGTTGTAAGTGATATAGCGTAAAGACTGTGTGTGTGTGTGTGTGTGTGTGTGTGTGTGTGAGGGAGATTCAGTTTTTCTCGTTCTGCTTGTCCTCCACAGACGCCCCAAGCTCCTCCTCCTCCTCTTCATCGCTCACTCCTCTGATCTCCTCCTCCCCCTCCTGCCCCTCCGCCTGCTCCTCCTCCTCCTCCTCCTCGCCGTGTGGTTTCCCGGAGAGCTGCAGGTTCTCCAGCGTGGTGCTCACCCAGGTCTCGATCATGCTGCTCAGAGGAGGCACCTCCACCAGGATGGGCTCGGGCGTGTACTCGTCCTCCTCCTCGTCCTCTTCGTCCTCGTCCTCCTCCTCGTCCTCGCCCAGCGCCCCGGGGACCAGCGTGACGCTGCTGGTGCTGGTGATGGACGAGTACGAGGTGGTCGGACCCCTGCAGCTCCCGTCCAGAGACCCTGTCTCCGTGCTCTGCTCGGACGCTCGCTCCAGGCCGTCCTCCACGCGTCCTTCCTCCTTACAAGACAAGGTTGTGATTTGGGAGGCGGCCGGTGCGTCTGTGCTTCCCTCGGTCTCTTTATTCGCGCTTGTTCTGTTAAACTCGTTCTCCAGAGGTTCTAGAGCATCAGAGTTCTCCACCATCGTCCTCCAGTTGGTCTCTACACACACAAGAATACACACATGAATGGAAAATCCAAGCAAACGATAAAAACTGGAATTGTATACAAGTGTGTGTCTCTGTGTGTGTGTCAGACGCACCATATTCCTTCTCGTTGACCTCAGAGATGGGTTCTGAGATGACGCTGCAGAAGGAGATGGCCGAGGCGGCTGATGGATTGCGCGAGTGGCCCATGTGGTGTGGAACCTTCTTGACGTTCTTCAGAGCTTCCTCAGCCTGCTCCTGCTCCAGAGCACACACCATCTCCTTATACGCCCTGCGCGCCTCCTCCGTCAGAGACACCAGCCGGTTAAACAGAGCCTGAACACACACAGAAGGAGAAGATGAAGAATAAATCTAAAAAAAAAAGAAGGAAAAAGAAAGTGGAAGAAGAAAGTTTTTCTCTTGCCTAATGTGGATCTGGACAGACTACAGTCACTAAAAGTGTGCGTGTGTCTATCTCCTACACATAAGGAAGGAGTTCCCCAAACCTGCACATCAGCACTCCACATCTCGGCTCATCGCCAGGTCTCCCTCAACTAAACCCGGCTATCACTGTCTCTCTCCTACTCACCCAAACCACCACCCTACCTCCTTCCTCTGTAGCTTCATGCACCCCATCCTCTTTTTCTTCCTAATGATCAGCCCAACAAGATCTTAACCCTCCGGCTTCTCCAGCTCCATCCTCCCTGACCTCTGGAGAAATCTGCCAGACCTTTACTCCAGCCCTAACCCCTACACTTATTTCTCAGGCTTCTCCTCCTCCATCACTAGCACAGTGTTCTGGTATCAGAAGATATCCTGCAGGTCATCTCGATTTGATGAAAGGAATTAACATCTGTTTCACATGGATTCTCCACCAGTGTCACTCAAGGCTCAGTACTCGGTCCTCTTCTGTCCTCCTTCAGGGGTATCAGGGGTAGAAACCTCAAAGCACTTCTGTGTGTCACTCTGGATAAGAGCGTCATAAATATAAACATTGTGTGTGTGTGTGTGTGTGTGTGTGTGTACCTCTGCTCCAGAGTAGTTAAAGATCCCGACCACGCTGACAGGGACGAGTTTATTAACGCAGCGGCCGAGAGCTTTGCGCCCCAGAGCGAAAACAAAAGGGATCTCCTGCTCACGGGCCATCGCGATCACGTTATACAGAGCCTCATCCAGACCACCTACACACACACACACACACACACACACACACACACTCTCCTAAGTGAACTTAGTTGATGTTCAGGATGCTGTAAAAAAACAGGTAGTCTGCTGCCCTCTAGTGGTTAACAAATAGTGCAGAACATTTCAGTGCTTTAAAACCGATCAGCTGAGCCCTTAAAGTAAAGGCACTCCTCACCCTTGGCCTGGATCTTCTCACAGTTGGGTGAGATGATCACACAGCGTATCTTGTTAAGCTTCATGTGCTTAGTGACCTCGCGCAAACCCATGACCAGGCGGCGCTTAGATTTAGCTTTAGTGGGCTCCTTCTGATACACACGCTCCTGGAAACGCACTAGCTCCTGCAGCAACAGAGTAACACTCTCATCGATCTCCTTATTCAGAACCTGGTTACAGTACCTACAAGCGCGCACACACACACAT
This sequence comes from Clarias gariepinus, assembly GCF_024256425.1. Classification (NCBI taxonomy): domain Eukaryota; kingdom Metazoa; phylum Chordata; class Actinopteri; order Siluriformes; family Clariidae; genus Clarias; species Clarias gariepinus. Next base: position 275,668 of record NC_071106.1, read on the forward strand.
ACACACACATACACACACACACACACATTCAATAATTAGTACAATAGATAAGAAATGTCAGTAACTACAAAAACAAAGATCAACAGTAGGGCTGCAACAACTAATTGATAAAATCGATAATTATCGATAATGAAATTCGTTGTCAACGAATGCCGTTATCGATTAGTTGGGCTGCGCATGTTACTGAGAAGCGCGACCCCAAGATGCACAAATACACACAGATACACAGCCGCTCGCGCAACGGAGGTTACGGAAGCGTCTGCAGGATAAAGCGCGCGCCCCGAGTCCTCCAAGGTATGGGAGTGATTTACATTAAACGCCTCTAAGAAGACGGTAACCTGCACGCTATGCAAGACCGAGCTTTCACCGCATGTCATGCACTAACACTTAAAAAGAAAACATGTTGGTGTTACGGATGGCGAAATGTCAGCAGGGTCGCTAAAAACTGTATCTCTTCATTGTGTAAAAGTTGTATAGTTTAAGTGCGTTTGTTTAAACTGTTTGCTAACTTCAGTTTTTTTATAGTCCACTACAAAGTTAACTTGTAATTAACTGTGGTTTTACTTATGCATACATAGTTTTATTATACAAAATTGCATTATTTTAGCTGTTTATATCTTATCAACTGAATATATCAGTGTATTTTTTTAATTGTATATATTATATACTACATTTCATTTAAGGTTTAAAATGTCAAAATTAAAGATTATTAAACTCTATATGTGGCTTTTGCATTTTTAAAAGTTTATTTTTATACATAAATAATACCCTGATTTATGTTTTTTTTTATAGTTATAAGCAAAATATCAAATATAAGAAGCGGTTAGGTTTTATCCGATTAATCGAAAACATAATCGACCAACTAATCGATTATCAAAATAATCGTTAGTTGCAGCCCTAATCAACAGAACTGAAAACAAAACAAAATTGTGTACAAAGTGTGTGTGTGTACTCACTCTCTGAACCTCCTGCTGTGTATCTTGGTGATGGTGGACGAGGCCATGGGACTGCCGATGCCTGAGCTGGCTGGAGAACCCTGAGACACCGGAGTGATGCTGTACGGAGAATTCTGACTGGCTGGAGACAGCGAGGCATCACTGGGCATGCTCAGACCGTTCTCTACACATACACACACACACACAAACAAAAACACAAAGTAAAGCATGTAAACTCAAAATTCTATGCACAAACAGAAGCTGCTAATTGGTCGGCTGCTGTGACATCATCAGCTATTTGTGTGAGTGGGAAAATGTCATAGGTTAACCTGAAATCTGAGGTAGTAACACATGGGGTGTGTGTGTGTGTGTGTGTGTGTGTGTGTGTGTGTGTGGGTATACACACCGTCTTGTGAGACTGCGTCCTGTGTGAGTGTGTCAGTGAAGTGAAGCTCATCATCCGGCTGCTCCTTCACACACAGTTTAGCCTTCACCTCACGCTCCTTCAGGATGACCTGCACACGCACAGTGTAGTGGAGTGTATTACAGTGTAGTGTATTATATTGTATAGTGGTGGAGTGGGGTGTATTACAGTGTAGTGTATTATATTGTATAGTGGTGGAGTGGGGTGTATTACAGTGTAGTGTATTATATTGTATAGTGGTGGAGTGGGGTGTATTACAGTGTAGTGTATTATATTGTATAGTGGTGGAGTGGGGTGTATTACAGTGTAGTGTATTATATTGTATAGTGGTGGAGTGGGGTGTATTACAGTGTAGTGTATTATACTGTATAGTGGTGGAGTGGGGTGTATTACAGTGTAGTGTATTATATTGTATAGTGGTGGAGTGGGGTGTATTACAGTGTAGTGTATTATACTGTATAGTGGTGGAGTGGGGTGTATTACAGTGTAGTGTATTATACTGTATAGTGGTGGAGTGGGGTGTATTACAGTGTAGTGTATTATACTGTATAGTGGCGGAGTGGGGCGTATTACGGTGTAGTGTATTATACTGTATAGTGGCGGAGTGGGGTGTATTACAGTGTAGTGTATTATATTGTATAGTGGTGGAGTGGGGTGTATTACAGTGTAGTGTATTATACTGTATAGTGGTGGAGTGGGGTGTATTAAAGTGTAGTGTATTATATTGTAAAGTGGTGGAGTGGGGCGTATTACAGTGTAGTGTATTATACTGTATAGTGGTGGAGTGGGGTGTATTACAGTGTAGTGTATTATATTGTATAGTGGTGGAGTGGGGTGTATTACAGTGTAGTGTATTATACTGTATAGTGGTGGAGTGGGGTGTATTACAGTGTAGTGTATTATATTGTATAGTGGTGGAGTGGGGTGTATTACAGTGTAGTGTATTATATTGTATAGTGGTGGAGTGGGGTGTATTACAGTGTAGTGTATTATACTGTATAGTGGTGGAGTGGGGTGTATTACAGTGTAGTGTATTATATTGTATAGTGGTGGAGTGTAGTGTATTACAGTGTAGTGTATTATATTGTATAGTGGTGGAGTGGGGTGTATTACAGTGTAGTGTATTATATTGTATAGTGGTGGAGTGGGGTGTATTACAGTGTAGTGTATTATATTGTATAGTGGTGGAGTGGGGTGTATTACAGTGTAGTGTATTATATTGTATAGTGGTGGAGTGGGGTGTATTACAGTGTAGTGTATTATATTGTATAGTGGTGGAGTGGGGTGTATTACAGTGTAGTGTATTATATTGTATAGTGGTGGAGTGGGGTGTATTACAGTGTAGTGTATTATACTGTATAGTGGTGGAGTGGGGTGTATTACAGTGTAGTGTATTATATTGTATAGTGGTGGAGTGGGGTGTATTACAGTGTAGTGTATTATATTGTATAGTGGTGGAGTGGGGTGTATTACAGTGTAGTGTATTATACTGTATAGTGGTGGAGTGTAGTGTATTATATTGTATAGTGGTGGAGTGGGGTGTATTACAGTGTAGTGTATTATACTGTATAGTGGTGGAGTGGGGTGTATTACAGTGTAGTGTATTATAATGTATAGTGGTGGAGTGGGGTGTATTACAGTGTAGTGTATTATATTGTATAGTGGTGGAGTGGGGTGTATTACAGTGTAGTGTATTATATTGTATAGTGGTGGAGTGTAGTGTATTGCAGTGTAGTGTATTATACTGTATAGTGGTGGAGTGGGGTGTATTACAGTGTAGTGTATTATATTGTATAGTGGTGGAGTGGGGTGTATTACAGTGTAGTGTATTATATTGTATAGTGGTGGAGTGGGGTGTATTACAGTGTAGTGTATTATATTGTATAGTGGTGGAGTGGGGCGTATTACAGTGTAGTGTATTATACTGTATAGTGGTGGAGTGGGGCGTATTACAGTGTAGTGTATTATATTGTATAGTGGTGGAGTGGGGCGTATTACAGTGTAGTGTATTATATTGTATAGTGGTGGAGTGGGGCGTATTACAGTGTAGTGTATTATACTGTATAGTGGTGGAGTGGGGCGTATTACAGTGTAGTGTATTATATTGTATAGTGGTGGAGTGGGGTGTATTACAGTGTAGTGTATTATATTGTATAGTGGTGGAGTGGGGTGTATTACAGTGTAGTGTATTATAGTGTATAGTGGTGTAGTGTAGTGTATTACAGTGTAGTGTATTATACTGTATAGTGGTGGAGTGGGGCGTATTACAGTGTAGTGTATTATATTGTATAGTGGTGGAGTGTAGTGTATTACAGTGTAGTGTATTATAATGTATAGTGGTGGAGTGGGGTGTATTACAGTGTAGTGTATTATATTGTATAGTGGTGTAGTGTAGTGTATTACAGTGTAGTGTATTATATTGTATAGTGGTGGAGTGTAGTGTATTACAGTGTAGTGTATTATATTGTATAGTGGTGGAGTGTAGTGTATTACAGTGTAGTGTATTATACTGTATAGTGGTGGAGTGGGGTGTATTACAGTGTAGTGTATTATATTGTATAGTGGTGTAGTGGAGTGTATTACAGTGTAGTGAAGTGTATTACAGTGTAGTGGAGTGTATTACAGTGTAGTGTATTATATTGTATAGTGGTGGAGTGGAGTGTATTACAGTGTAGTGGAGTGAATTACAGTGTAGTGTATTATATTGTATAGTGGTGGAGTGGGGTGTATTACAGTGTAGTGTATTATATTGTATAGTGGTGGAGTGGGAAGTATTACAGTGTAGTGTATTATATTGTATAGTGGTGGAGTGGGGTGTATTACAGTGTAGTGTATTATATTGTATAGTGGTGGAGTGGGGTGTATTACAGTGTAGTGTATTATACTGTATAGTGGTGGAGTGGGGTGTATTACAGTGTAGTGTATTATACTGTATAGTGGTGGAGTGGGGAGTATTACAGTGTAGTGTATTATACTGTATAGTGGTGGAGTGGGGTGTATTACAGTGTAGTGTATTATACTGTATAGTGGTGGAGTGGGGTGTATTACAGTGTAGTGTATTATACTGTATAGTGGTGGAGTGGGGTGTATTACAGTGTAGTGTATTATACTGTATAGTGGTGGAGTGGGGTGTATTACAGTGTAGTGTATTATATTGTATAGTGGTGGAGTGGGGTGTATTACAGTGTAGTGGAGTGTATTACAGTGTAGTGGAGTGTATTACAGTGTAGTGGAGTGTATTACAGTGTAGTGGAGTGTATTACAGTGTAGTGTACCTTCTTGAGGGCAGTAGGTCTCTTGACTTTGGGCACTTCTCTCTCTTTACCCCTCTTAATTTTGGGTGCTGTGGAGTCGAGCATGTTGTGGGGAGGAGTGTATGATTTCATCCCACCTTTACTGACTGCATCCTTACTGTGGAACACTGACGTCGTACCTACTGTCTCATACACACACACACACACACACACACACACACACACAAACACACACACACATTACTCTACTCTTGTATATAAAGATCAGTAAAAATGACAAGCTCTGTGTCTCACTTTGTATCAAAGAGGTGCATATGTATTCATAGTGCGTGTGTGTGTGTGTGTATATACCTGTGTAGGAAAGTGGCTTGGTGTTGTTGAGTTGTCGTGCCTTCATGGCCTGTTGTTGTTTCTCCAGTGCAGCGAGCATGTCCCCTAGATCCAGCTGTACTGGAGTTCTGCTCTTCTTTCCTGCTGCCTTAGTCAGAGCCTCCTACACACACACACACAGACACACATTTTTACAAACCTCTAATGTTTATTTAATACAGCACTATACATTAACCATTAACACACAGTCACCATTAACTCAGTGTGTGTGTGTGTGTGTGTGTGTGTGTATACCTGCAGTTTCCTCTGCTCCATGCTGATCTCGCAGTACTCCTGTGCCGTAGCCAGAGCCGCTGCCAGAGCCTTCTTCCTCTGACTCTTGGCTCTTTTGGGGACTGAGGTGGTGATGGGAATGGGAGTCTGAACAATGTGGATGGGGGAGTTCTCTGGAAGATTATCCAGCTACACACACACACACACACACACACACACAGTGCAATTTTAAACCCTATAGCCCATAATCCATACAGCCCGTAATCCCTACATTTAGACATTTAGGCATTTAGCAGACGCTCTTATCCAGAGCGACTTACATTTTTTTAAATCTCATTATACATCTGAGTAGTTGAGGGTTAAGGGCCGCGCTCAAGGGCCCAACAGTGGCAAGTTGGTGGTTGTGGGGTTTGAACCTGGGATCTTCCGAACCGTAGTCCAATGCCTTAACCACTGAGCTACCCCTGGCCCTCTAATACCTACAGCCCCTAATCCCTACAACCCCTAATCCCTACAGCCCATAATCCCTACAGCCCATAATCCCTACAGCCCGTACTCCCTACAGCCCATAATCCCTACAGCCCATAATCCCTACAGCCCATAATCCCTATAGTCTGTAATCCCTACAGCCCGTACTCCCTACAGCCCGTACTCCCTACAGCCCCTAATCCCTATAGTCTGTAATCCCTACAGCCCCTAATGTTCCCATTTTATAATCCATAATCCCTACAGCCCGTAATCCCTACAGCCCGTAATCCCTACAGCCCGTAATCCCTATAGTCTGTAATCCATACAGCCTGTAATCCATACAGCCCCTAATCACCACAGCCCCCAATGTCCACAGCCCATAATCCATAGTCCGTAATCCCTATAGCCCCTAATCCCTATAGTCTCTAATCCCTATAGCCCCTACCCACCACAGCCCATAATCCATATACCCGTATAGTTTATAATCCCTATAAACTCAAATTAATATGATTCTACTCCCTATAATCTATAAACATTACATGATCCTGTCTCTAAAGCTATAAAGACTGAAAGTTATCAGACTAGCCCCTGATAATCCCTGAGCATCAATTAAAGGTCCCTACATGGGACACCACAGTGTGACACGAGTGATCTGGTCCAACCCTGTAAACTCTCACCAGTGGTTTAGGCAGTTTGAGCTGTACTTGTTCAGGTTTGCTGCGCTGCACAGCGCCCCCTGTGGCCAGGTCTGGAAACTCCTCCTCATCCTGTGTGGGCGACAAATCAACACCACACGGTCATGTTATAAACACCCCTTGCTATCACATCAGAGACCACACCGCTGTACACCTGTGTGTGTGTGTGTGTGTGTGGTCAGTACCTGGAAATAGAGGAGTTCAGGTGTGTGTTCATGCTGTGCTCCACCCTGCTGCAGTCTCCTCTGACCCCCAACACTTCCACCTGCAGCACGGCCATTAAAGCCCACCTGGAACTCCTGAATCAGAAACAGAAAGTGAGTTAGCTGAAAATGAGAGGCAGCAGTGCAGAGGGACACGGCGCCACCCTGAGGCCTCGGTGAGTACTTCTACTCTGTGTGAGGGTCAGAGTGAGTGAGTGAGTGAGTGAGTGATACACACCACAAGACATTTTAAGAGTAAAAGTTAATGTGTGTGTAGGTGAGAGTGTGTGAGAGTCTGACGCTGACACGACACGGACTCGTCAGGACGTCATTTATGACCTCCACGGTATATAATAATAACAATAATAATAACAATAATATAATAATAATATAATAATAAACCCAAAATAATAAAACACACCGCGCTCCGTCTCACACCCTGTGCCATTAATAATGCACACTCGGGTCCTCGCCTCACTGTTTCATCATTACTGTGTGTGTGTGTGAGTGTGTGTGTGTCACACTCCTGATACCTGAGAGTAACCCCTCTGCTCCACCATCTTGTTCCTGTGGAAGGACGAGCTGCGGTCTGTCCAGGGCTTCTGAGGGGGCGCAGGGGAAGGGTTCACCCAACTGACTGCTGTCTCACACACACACACACACACACACACACACACACACACACACACGGGAAAATATGCCGTTATGGTCTTCAAAGTATTGGCACACTATTACCCTTAAGTAAAGCAGTTCCAGAGAAAAGCTTAAAATACTGACCAGTCATGACTCCAGCTTCAACACCCTGTAAACACACACACACACACACACACACACACACACACACAGTCAGGTCAAACATTACGGAGTGTCACTGTCTTAAATTATTCATTACTGTGACACTGACGTGTCTCTTATTTCATCTCATTCAAGTCTTTTTATTTTTTACAGAACACACACATACACACACACACACACACACACACACTAATAAGTGTATATTAGTGTATTTGAACAGGAGAATGTGTAAATAATATCTGTAAGTAAGTATGTGTGTGTGTGTGTGTGTGTGTGTGTACCAGTGTGTGTTTGGGGCTACAGTAGCCGCTGTCACTGTCGATGTCTGCCTCGCTGGTTCCGTGCTCGCTGGACGACTCGGCCGTCTGAGACGAGCGTCTGCGTCTGACCTTCCCTCTGAACTGCAGCGGACTGACCCTGTCTGACACACACCTGCTGCTGCTGCACGGCTCTCCGGGGAAGTCTGACACACACACACACACACACACACAAAGTACAACCATAAACATCATTAATGTAACAAATAACAAGAAAATGTACAAAAAAATAGACCTAAAACTAACACACACAAGTGTAATACACACACAACACTAAAAACACACATTTACACATGCAAAAACACACACACACCCAAAACAGACATGCAAACTGGAAACACACTCAAAAAACACACGCACACAATTACACAACCACATACAATGCAAACATACTAACACACAAAAAAAATATAAGTACACACACACACACACACACACACACACACACACAATGAATACTGTATAATCCAAAGCTAGTCTGACCACACACTGTCTCACTCTCTCTGTTTCTCCCTCACTTCCTCCCCTGTCTCTCCCCACTCTCCCCTACCTGTCTCTCTTCATCCCCTACCTGTCTCTCTCTCTTCCTCCCTACCTGTCTCTCTCTCTCTTCATCCCCTACCTGTCTCTCTTCCTCCCCTACCTGTCTCTCTTCCTCCCCTACCTGTCTCTCTCTCTCTCTCTCTCTTCCTCCCCTACCTGTCTCTCTCTCTCTTCCTCCCCTACCTGTCTCTCTCTCTCTCTTCCTCCCCTACCTGTCTCTCTCTCTCTTCCTCCCCTACCTGTGTCTCTCTCTCTCCCTCCCTCTCCCCTACTTGCCCTTTTTCCTCCCCTACATGTCTCTCTCTCTCTCTTCCTCCCCTACCTGTCTCTCTCTCTCTTCCTCCCCTACCTGTCTCTCTCTCTCTTCCTCCCCTACCTGTGTCTCTCTCTCTTCCTCCCCTACATGTCTCTCTCTCTCTCTCTTCCTCCCCTACCTGTCTCTCTCTCTCTTCATCCCCTACCTCTCTCTCTCTCTCTCTACAAATCACAGGCAGACTGCACAAGTAGATCCTGGTATGTAGCACCCTTCATCTTTCCCTAAACTTGGATCAGTTTCCAGTTCCTGCTGCTGAAGAGAAGATGGTGTTCTTGGGGTGATGAGATGTGTTGGGTTGGCGCTGTGAAGCCACTCGTCCATGAAGCCCAGCTCTACGGAGTGTACTGCGTACTGTGATCCTATGTACAGGTAGACCCGTCTCTGCTGTGGAACTCTTCAGGGTTACCCTTTGGTCTCTGCGCTGCCCCTCTGATTAATGCCCCCTGGCCCGGTCCGTGAGTTCTGGTGCGCGGCTCTCTCCTGGCAGGTTTGTTGTGGTTCCATGTTCTTTCTATCTCACGGTGGGGGATTTGATGGTGCCCCGGGGGATCATCAGACATTTGGATATTTTGGAGTTTCTGAGCATGTTAAGACCCCGAATGTGGCGAAAATAAATAATAAATAATAAATAATAAATAATGATAATCCTTAGAGAGACAAAAGGGCCCTCACACACTATGATGACACAGGGCTGACGTCATAGTGCTTGGGCCCTCATAAAACACACACACACACACACACACACACACACACACACACACACACACACACACACACACA